>NC_047055.1:40280007-40403321 GCF_011762595.2 Tursiops truncatus
AATGAAATCAATTAGTATTATAAATATCGGTTCCTCATTCACGTCTTTCTTGTCAATTACATACATGCAACATCTTGAGGCTCCAAGTACGAACCATCTTGCTTTGATCAGATAACAAAAACTAGAAAGCAAAAAACATGGGTGCTTCTATTTTGCTATTTTTATCACTGTCTCTTTTTAATGCCACTTAAATTTATAGAACAAAATGCAATTTTAAAAAACTCTCCAATATAATCTACTGCTTGTGAAAACTGAAAAAATATTCAGGAAATAAAATAGTGGTTTAAATAAACTCATTTAATAGAAAAGCAGATGCTCCATTTTACTTGATTTAATGGAAAACCACTCAGAGCCCAGTATAAATGAAGACAAAATGTGCATAACTAACAGCTCTATTAAAATGGGCAGTAACAGAATGTATCATTTTGAGGTCAGCTGTCATTCTGTTTGAATGGGTCCCTTAACAGATCACAGAGCAGATGGAAAAGGCCAGTATGACATGACTCTCTGACTTAATTATAGCATTACCAAGACAGCATATGGACTTTGTATGTACTAGATAATTTTTATTCAGTGAGTTTATTTGCACATAAATTCTGTGATGTGCCTCATTTGGTTTTACATTACCTTCAATATTTATATTTCACTTTAATTGAATCATTTTTATCTATGGATTAATAGGTCAGGCTGTTCTACCAATTACAGTTGATGCTTGTTGAAGCCCATATAAAAAAGGTATAGAATTTGGATTTATGTCTTATTCAAGATTCCTCAATTTAGAACACTATTACTGCTCTGCACACAGCTGTCATTCCTGCAATTAGGGGGGAAGGGTCTTAATGCACCAGGTATTTGACACCTTCTAAGGTACGGGGGAGAGCAGCCATCTTTTGCTTTCAAGAAGCTGATTGGTCTGCCAGATGGTAAAATGCACAGCAGGACAAAAATACACTGAAGAGAACTCAATCAGTTTTGTGGGAAACACATCACCTTACAACCCATCCCAAAGTCAAATCCGTGGGAGCTACTGATCTAATTTATTACAAAAAGGAGTTGGAGAGCTCCGAGATTTTACTGCAAATCTGTCACACACAACTCTGCATGGACACGGTATGCATCACTGGAAAATAATTTAAAACTTCTGCAGACATAGGGGAGTATAGTCTAAGTGCTAAATTTAGGTGACAGCACAGATAAAACAGGAGATGAAATACTGCCCAAAGAAACCAGCCCTTGACTTGGTCAAAGCCAGAATTTAGATCCACAATCCACAATATATCAACAGCTGTAATTTAACTGGATTCACAGAAGAGCAATAAAACGGTAGCTCAGGAAGAGGGCAGTAACACCACATACACCAGCTTCGGCTTCCACTCCAAAGTGCTGGATTTTACTCTTGGTCTATGCTAAAAGGCATATCTAATTTGAACTCAGATAAATATTAAGACAAAGAGACAAATGGGTAATGCTCTGATCATGAATATTTAAAAGCTATTTCATTTACCTGAAAGCTCTGGAATAACTCAAATGAGAGAGAATATTTATTCTCTTTCATTCTCATAGACATAAATATTTCTTGAGGTTCTAATCCTTTTCTCCCTCTATATGAACGTGGGAGTAATATATAGATTATGTTATTATTATTAACAATTTATAGATTTATTTATGTTATCATTATTAATTTATAGATTATGTTATTATTATTAACAATTTTTCTGTCAGTAAAAACTGGGATAATAATAAAATCTACTTTACAGGGTTGTTGTGAAGATTAAATAACAGCATATGTAATATGCTTGACAAAAGCTCTGTAAATATAGATTTTAATTACTGCAGTAATTTAATGACTATAGTCATCATTATCATCATTGTGACAATAATGTCTGTTTCTGACACATCAGTCAATTTGTCTGCAGTATCCAACTAACTCTTTTAGCTTAAACTGCATTGTTCACAGCTGTACATTCTTTTTCTAAACCTTTTGACCCCAACACTGCTTGGGTGGACACACACGCTGGGAGTGAGTTGATTCATTGACCAAAAAAGCCAGTCCAATTCTCTTAAGAATTTGAACAAAGAGAAACAAGACTAAATAGGTCAGAAGTTATAGATCAGAAGTTATTGGGCACCAGAAGTGTAAGGTCCAAAACATTTGAGAGCAGAATAGGCAAAGCCCAAGGTGAGCTGGAGATATGGGAAAGTAGAAATTAAGAATCAGACTGGTGAAAGGCATTCTGCAAAAGGCAGGATGAAGCAGCAGTGCTGAAAGAAGCAGAGATGACAGATTGTGTGGCTAGAGAGAATGAGAATGGATAGATGAGCTGCCTGACAATTTCCAATTCTCTGTGAGAATGGGCTCCATGAGACTCCCTTTACCTTTAAAATGCATTTTCCTTTACTTAGCTGAGCTTGTGACAGTTTCTGTTCTTGCAATCAAATAGCTTCTAAAGACACAATGACAGACCTCAATTTGTATTAAAATTCTTCTTGCTTGCTTCGTCATTTCTTTTAAACCTGACCTACGTTCTCCCCCAGACGAGACATAGGTGTTCAAGTTGATTTATTGAACTGTATAAAACACAACAGAACCCTGTTATGACAGGGCTTGTAGCTAAAAACCTTGGCTATATCACAAGTCAAAATGGGTCCTATGAAATGTAACAACCACACTTAGCTTGGTTTCTCTGCAAGACTGACATCTATAAGGTCTGTCCCCAAGACACTGTCTGGGCTAACCAGTGTATCAGAAGATGTGGCACATATATACAATGGAATATTACTCAGCCATAAAAAGAAATAAAATTGAGTTATTTGTAGTCGGGTGGATGGACCTAGAGTCTGAAATACAGAGTGAAATAAGTCAGAAAGAGAAAAACAAATACCGTATGCTAACATATATATATGGAATCTAAAAAAAAAAAAAAAAGGTTCTGATGAACCTAGGGGCAGGACAGGAAGAATAAGACGCAGATGTAGAGAATGGACTTGAGGACACGGGGAGGGGGAAGGGTAAGCTGGGATGAAGTGAGAGAGTAGCATGGACATATATACACTACCAAAAGTAAAACAGATAGCTAGTGGGAAGCAGCCGCATGGCACAGGGAGATCAGCTCGGTACTTTGTGACACCTAGAGGGGTGGGATAGGGAGGGTGAGAAGGAGACACAAGAGGGAGGAGATATGGTGATATATGTATATGTGTAGCTGATTCACTTTGTTGTATAGCAGAAACTAACACAACACTGTAAAGCAATTATACTCCAATAAATATGCTAAAATAATGTACATAGTTGCTGATAACAAAAGAAAAACAGAAACACCAATCTATTTTAATTTTTTGCATCTCATTTTTATTAGGGTTCTGTACTACACTTTTTTGAACTATCACACATGATGGATATTTCCTAATATACTCAAATGTCTCTGCTTACAGGGGAATAGCTATCTGTGAGTGAGGTTCCCCATACAGGAATAGTTAGCTGTCACTGAAATGCCAAATCCAGAGAAAAGAAAAGCAATATATTTCAGAAGATCAGAAATTGTGTATAAGCCCATGGAGATTTTAAGGCTTTTGTAATATGTTTTTCTCTTTCTTTTTTTATCGTTTCTTTATTTGGTTTGATTGGTATTCTTTTTACTTTTTCTTTTCTTAAACGTACCCACAGAGCTGTAGTAGTAAAAGGCTGGTCTGCTCAGCCACCTCTTTGGAATAATTTAGTCCTAACACAAATTGGCTTCAATTTACTTGCACATTTGTGAATGGAGTAAGTGTGTTACTCAGTTGGTGTTACCAGCTGCCCCTGAGACAAGAAAACAGGCCAGTAGCTGCCTGGGGCTGTTCTCTCCTCTCAGCTCACCAGTCCCAGTTGTCAGAGGCAATGTGCACTATTGTCTTCCTTCAGTTATTGGGGCTGATGGCTATGACCTTTGGTGAATAACAGATTAACTCTTCATTTGTTGGTTTTTTGTTCTGGCTCACCAAAGGCCCCATATAAATTGTTGGATAAGTCCACCTGAAATATTTTCTTGAATCAGTCACAGTACGTATAGATAGACTCTTGTTTTCTATAGTGGTGTGAGAACTTAGTCACATTCAACAACTATTTCAGAACTTCCATTTGAATATTTGCTGAGGTTTATGGGTCCAAGATTTACTTTAAGGCTGGCAGGCAACAATGAACAGATAAAGTTGAAAAGCGGAGTTTATATCTGTCTTTACACAGTCCTACAAAGTAGAAAGTGAGTCACTTACTTCATGTGCCTAAGTTATGTTAGTGACCTCAACAACAACAACAACAAACTTTAAACTTTGGCTTGTTTATCCAGTAGTGTGGCTGGGTTACTCTCCATCAGTCCCTCTTGTGAATGGTATAAGTTGGTTGGAATGAATGATACCATCTCAAGACCAGTGCCTATTCAGTCATGTGCTGAGTGCCTAACTGTGTCAACTCTGGGAAGGCAACTTTTCCTTTTTAAGGGTTTAACCCAAGGGGTTACTACTGTTCCATTAGAATCAAGATGTCAGGAAAAGAATGTTTCTAACGATCCCCCCAGAAAACCCCAAAATCCCCAAACAAAATACTGCATTCTCTCTACTATACTAGTCTCCCCATCCTACCCCTGATCAAACCCACTGGTTTCCCACAAACAACTGGGCAATCCAGTCTTGACTCTAAGATACTGAATCTCTACATTTGTACTTGACTTATAAGAAAGTGTCATATTCTTTTCTTTTTAAAATCTCTTACTTTCAAAACACAAAATATTCTAAATAGTGATTTTGATGTACAAGATACACCAGAGATACACAGAAATGACGTATGACAGTAAAAAGTTCACCAAATTAGAAGTCCTAAAATGGTTGCAAATAATTGTTTCAAGAAGATGTCATTTTATTAGATGGCTCTTTAGGGAAAACCTTAATTTTTAAAAAAGGAGTTTTCTGAAATATCTTGGCAATTATTCTCTGGACCTAGGTGAAACTGAAGTTGTACTACAGGTACATTTGTCAGCAATGTTAAGTTAGCCAAGAAAAAACAGGGCTCCAGATAGGGGATGTTTCATGAGCCTGAGAAAGAGTGAAAGGCATTAATGCCATCACTCTACAACTCTAATTTCTCACCAAAAAATCAGTTCTATATTGGAAAAAAAATGTTTTGGCAAAAAAAACGATGTTTAAAAATAATCTTCAAAAGCATACTTAAATTTTAAAAAGATATTTTATGCTGTTATTTATGGAAGAGGAAGTGAGGAAAGAGGCTAGGAGAAGAATGTCATTCCCACTTAGCATGAGCTACACAGAGTAGAGCCCAACAGCAGCACATAACAGCATTACTGCTATCACTAATGAAGCTCCCCAAGGGAATAGCTGTGCTCCTTCAGTGTAGATAAGCTTATTTCCCGTTTGCTGGTAGTCAGACTCTGGAGAATGCACTGCTAATAGAGCTCTGGGCTCTAAGTAGAGATTTGGTGTCATCCCCACATAATTACAGCCATCTGCCCTTGTACCAATTGCAACAGATGCAAGGTTTGCTCCAAGACACTTGCCTTTGGTTACCAGTGGTGAGATCTGTGCAGACAGCTTTTTTCTTTTATTTACCTGTTAGGCAGGCTTAGCAATTTTTTCAATGCCACTTCTAATGTAGGTCTGAGACCAGTACGGCCCTTTACAGATAATATGATCACTTTAGAGGAAAACAGTAAAGAATGAACCTGCATAATTCCCTCAAGGAATACTTGCTGCTCTTGAGAGCATCTAGAAAGCGAAAAGCAGAATTCATCTCTTTTAACAATTTTCTTGGTAGTAATGTTGACTGCAGAGGATGCCTACCTCTGCAAGAGGGTGGAGTGGAGATGTGGGACTTGACCCACACAGAGCTGTGTTGCATTTGAGGCTTTCATGTTTACGAAAAATGCAAGTGGGCACATACATTCAAAAACATAAACTAATATATACTCTGTGACCTTGTGCTTTTGACTAATAGACTACACACCTTACATTCCCCAAAATGTCTTATTCACATACTTTTCCATTTACTTTTGTATATAATGCCTTTATGTGAAACATTTTAATTACTGCAGAGAATAGTATAAGTCCAGTTCCAGAGTCTTGTTTTTCTTTTTAACCTATAAAAGCCCTACTTTAATTGTCCAGAAAACCCATAGAAAGTTCAAACAAAATTTAGCTAAGTATCTGCATATATTTGCATATTTGCATGTATGATCTTTTTTTTGTGGGGGTGAAGAGCAAGAAAAGAGTATGTAGTCAGTCAACATACTTTTCTTTAAACAAGGCTCTGTGGAAACAAAAAAATTTTTTTAGAAAGTCCCTGACAACAGCAATATAGTCACTTTAAAGAAAATTAATAGTTTTCCTAGAGGCAAGTGCTCCTGTAGTTAAATTGTCTATAGACTAATTTAACTTGTCCCAGGCTGCTGGGTAATAGAATTCCTCATGCTTCAGAAAAGGGTGTCCTCTTCATGCAGTGGATACAGACAATAAGGTTTGGGGCCAGAATCACTAAAATTTAAACTGTTCCATTTGGCAGAGGCTGAGTTGGTTCACTGGCCCGGGAAGTAGCACAGTAAAGTATGTAGATGTCAGAGTTGGAAAGCTCTAGACAATTCTGACCAAAGATGAATTCCTCCTATAATAGTTAAACATCATCACTGTCTTAATTTCTTTCTTTTCATGAATGGGAGCATGAAAAAGGAGACCAGCCATTAATTTATGTCATCTAGAGAGAGATTCAGAAAGAATGCATTAACTACCTCCCATATAATTTCCTTCTTTGATTCTCAGTTTCAAAACAACAACAACCAAAACATATGCCCAAAGAAACTTTATAAGTTAATTAGAAGTCAGAAATATTTTCCTGAAGACTGTCGTTACTTCATGGGTACTCATTAAAATGCCTCAAAACAACCTATGCTATCTAATATCATTAGCAGATCAAGAAACTTGAAGTATTCTTCAGGACAGATAATTAACTTATCTAGAGGAATTGTTGCCATTGCATGTTCTTCCCTACAAATGGACAATCTTACATAACGCTTGGGGTTGATATGAAGCTAAGTCAACAAAGTAAAAGGGATCCTGCAGACCTGGTTTCTTCATCACAATACAGCATACAGGAGAGAACTAGCCACACTTTCCTTTTTGTCCTCAAGCGTCTAGGTATTTTCAGCACCATTAACATCTATTTCCTTCGGGAAGACTGTTGCAAACTACAAGAGAAAAGAGGCTGCTATACCATCTGCAACCTAGACCTCCCAAATACGATTTTAATTTAGAGAGGTTGTCTCCCACAAATAGAGAAAACAAATAGAAAAAATATGAAAAATGCTGTCAATCACATCTTATTAAAAGGACTACTACTATGGCCGGGGAGTTTCAAGATGGCAGAAGAGTGAGACGTGGAGATCACCTTCCTCCCCACAGATACATCAGAAATACAACTACATGTGGAACAACTCCTACAGAACACCTACTGAACGCTGGCACAACACCTTAGACCTCCCGAAAGGCAAGAAACTCTCCACGTACCTGGGTAGGGCAAAAGATAAAAGAATAAACAGAGACAAAAGGATAGGGACGGGACCTGCACCAGTGGGAGGGAGCTGTGAAGGAGGAAAGGTTTCCACACACTAGGAAGCCCCTTTGCGGGTGGAGACTGCGGGTGGCAGAGGGGGAAAACTTTGGAGCTACGGAGGAGAGGACAGCAACAGGGGTGCAGAGGGCAAAGCGGAGAGATTCCTCACAGAGGATCGGGGCTGACCGGCACTCACCAGCCCGAGAGGCTTGTCTGCTCACCCGCTGGGGTGGGCGGGGCTGGGAGCTGAGGCTCAGGCTTCGGTAGGAGCGCAGGGAGAGGACTGGGGTTGGCTGCGTGAACACAGCCTGAAGGGGTTAATGCACCACAGCTAGCGGGGAGGGAGTCCGGAAAAAGTCTGGAGCTGCCGAAGGGGCAAGAGACCATTGTTTCCTGGTGCGCGAGGAGAGAGGATTCAGAGAACAGATTAAACGAGCTCCAGAGACTGGTGTGAGCCGCGGCTAAAAGCGCTGATCCCAGAGACGGCATGAGACGCTAAGGCTGCTGCTGCCACCACCAAGAAGCCTGTGTGTGAGCACAGGTCACTATCCACACCTCCCCTCCTGCAAGCCTGTGCAGACCGCCACTGCCAGGGTCCCGTGATCCAGGGACAACTTCCCCGGGAGAACGCATGGCGCACCTCAGGCTGGTGCAACGTCATGCCGGCCTCTGCTGCCGCAGGCTCGCCCCACACTCCATGCCCCTCCCTCCCCACGGCTGGAGTGAGCCAGAGCCCCCGAATCAGCGGCTGCTTTAACCCTGTCCTGTCTGGGCGAAGAACAGACGCCCTCAGACGACCTATACGCAGAGGCAGGCCCAAAGCCGGGAGCTATGCGAACAAAGAAGAGAAAGTGAAATCTCTCCCAGCAGCCTCAGGAGAAGCGGATTAAATCTCCACAATCAATTTGGTGTACACTGCATCTGTGGAATGCTTGAATATACAACGAATCATCCCACATTGAGGAGGTGGGCTGTGGGAGCAACGATATATATATTTTTTTTTCCCCTTTATCTCTTTTTGTGAGTGTGTATGGGTATGCTTCTGTGTGTGATTTTGTCTATATAGCTTTGCTTTTACCATTTATCCTAGGGTTCTGTCTGTCCATTTTTTTTTTAGTATAGTTTTTAGCACTTGTTATCATTGGTGGATTTGTTTTTTGGTTTGGTTGCTATCTTCTTTCCTTCTTTCTTTTTTTATTACATAAAAATTATTTTTTAATAATTTTTATTTTAATAACTTTATTTTATTTTACTTTATTTTATTTTATCTTCTTTCTCTTTCTTTCTTTCTTTCTTTCTTTCTTTCTTTCTTTCTTTCTTTCTTTCTTTCTTTCCTTCTTTCTCTCTTTCTTCTTTCTTTTCTTTCTCTCCCTTTTATTCTGAGTCGTGTGGAGGACATGCTCTTGGTGCTCCAGGCAGGCATCAGGGCTGTGCCACTGAGGTGGGAGAGCCAAGTTCAGGACACTGATCCACAAGAAACCTCCCAGCTCCACATAATATCAAATGGCGAAAATCCCCCAGAGATCTTCATCTCAACACCAAGACCCAGCTCCGCTCAACGATCAGCAAGCTACAGTGTTGGACACCCTATGCCACACAACTAGCAAGACAAGAGCACCACCCCATCCATTAGCAGATAGGCTGCCTAAAATCATAATAAGGCCACAAATGCCCCAAAACACACCACCAGACGTGGACCTGCCCACCAGAGATACAAGATCCAGCCTGATCCACCAGAACAAAGGCACTACTCCCCTCCACCAGGAATCCTACACAACCCACTGAAACAACCTTAGCCACTGGGGACAGAGACCAAAAACAATGGGAACTATGAACCTGTAGACTGCAAAAAGGAGACCCCAAACACAGTAAGTTAAGCAAAATGAGAAGACAGAGAAACACAAAGTGGATGAAGGAGCAAGGCAAAAACCATCAGACCTAACAAATGTAGAGGAAATAGGCAGTCTACCTGAAAAAGAATTAAGAATAATGATAGTAAAGGTGACCCAATCTTGGAAATAGAATGGAGAAAAAACAAGAAACGATTAACAAGGAGCTAGAAGAATGAAAGAGCAAACAAACAGTGATGAACAACACAATAAATGAAATTAAAAATTCTCTAGAAGGGATCAATAGCAGAATAACTGAGGCAGAAGAACAGATAAGTGACCTGGAATATAAAATAGTGGAAATAACTACTGCAGAGCAGAATAAAGAAAAAAGAATGAAAAGAATTAAGGACAGTCTCACAGACCTCTGGGACAACATTAAATGCACCAACATTCGAAGTATAGGGGTCCCAGAAGATGAAGAGAAAAAGAAAGGCTATGAGAAAATATTTGAAGAGATTATAGTTGAAAACTTCCCTAATATGGGAAAGGAAATAATTAATCAAGCCCAGGAAGCACAAAGAGTCCAATACAGATAAATCCAAGAAGAAACATGCCAAGACACATATTAATCAAACTATCAAAAATTAAATACAAAGAAAACATATTAAAAGCAGCAAGGGGAAAATAACACATAAGGGAATCCCCATAAGGTTAACAGCTGATCTTTCAGCAGAAACTCTGCAAGCCAGAAGGGAGTGGCAGGACATACTGAAAGTGATGAAGGAGAAAAACCTACAACCAAGGTTACTACACAGCAAGGATCTTATTCAGATTTGAAAGGGAAGTTAAAACGTTTACAGACAAGCAAATGTTCAGAGAATTCAACACCACCAAACCTGCTTTACGACAATTGCTAAAGTAACATCTCTAGGCAGGAAACACAAGAGAAGGAAAAGACCTACAATATCAAACCCAAAACAATTAAGAATATGGTAATAGAAACATACATATCGATAATTACCTTAAATGTAAATGGGTTAAATGATCCAACCAAAAGACATAGACTGGCTGAACGGATACAAAAGCAAGACCCGTATATATGCTGTCTACAAGAGACCCACGTCAGACCTAGGGACACATACAGACTGAAAGTGAGAGGATGGAAAAAGATATTCCAAGCAAATGGAAATCAAAAGGAAGCTGGAGTAGCAATTCTCATATCAGACAAAATAGACTTTAAAACAAAGACTATTACAAGAGACAAAGAAGGACACTACATAATGATCAAGGGATTGATCCAAGAAGAAGATATAACAATTGTAAATATTTATGCACCCAACATAGGAGTACCTCAATACATAAGGCAAATACTAACAGCCATAAAAGGGGAAATCAAGAGTAACAAATCATAGTAGGGGACCTAACACCCCACTTTCACCAATGGACAGACCATCCAAAATGAAAATAAATAAGGAAACACAAGCTTTAAATGATACATTAAACAAGATGGACTTAATTGATATTTATAGGACATTCCATCCAAAAACAGCAGAATACACATTCTTCTCAAGTGCTCATGGAACATTCTCCAGGATATATCATATCTTGGGTCATAAATCAGGCTTTGGTAAATTTAAGAAAACTGAAATTGTATCAAGTATCTTTTCCAACCACAATGCTATGAGACTAGATATCGATTACAGGAAAAAATCTGGAAAAAATACAAGCACATGGGGGCTAAACCACACACTACTGAATAACCATGAGACCACTGAAGAAATCAAAGAAGAAATCAAAAAATACTTAGAAACAAATGACAATGAAAACACGATGAGCCAAAACCTATGGGATGCAGCAAAAGCAGTTCTAAGAGGGAAGTTTATAGCAATACAATCCTACCTTAAGAAACAAGAAACAGCTAAAAAAAAAACCAACCTAACATTACACCTAAGGCAATTAGAGAAAGAAGAGGAAAAAAACACCAAAGTTATCGGATGGAAAGGAATCATAAAGATCAGATCAAAAATAAAGAAAAAAGAAATGAAGGAAACAATAGAAAAGATCAATAAAACTAAAGCTGGTTCTTTGAGAAGATAAACAAAATTGTTAAACCATTAGGCAGACTCATCAGGAAACAAAGGGAGAAGACTCAAATCAGTAGAACTAGAAGTGAAAAAGGAGAAGTAACAACTGACACTGCAGAAATACAAAGGATCATGAGAGATTACTACAAGCAACCATATGCCAATAAAGTGGACAACCTGGAAGAAATGGACAAATTCTTAGAAATGCACAACCTTCCGAGAATGAACCAGGAAGAAATAGAAAGTATGAACGGACCAATCACAAGCACTGAGATAGAAACTCTGATTAAAAATCTTCCAACAAACAAAAGCCCAGGACGAGACGGCTTCACAGGCGAATTCTATCAAACATTTAGAGAAGAGCTAACACCTATCCTTCTTAAACTCTTCCAAAATATAGCAGAGGGAGGAACACTCCCAAACTCATTCTACGAGGCCACCATCACCCTGATACCAAAACGAGACAAAGATGTCACAAAGAAAGAAAACTACAGGCCAATATCACTGATGAACATAGATTCAAAAATACTCAACAAAATACTAGCAAACAGAATCCATCGGCACATTAAGAGGATCATACACCATGATCAAGTGGGGTTCATCCCAGGGATGCAAGGATTCTTCAGTCTACGCAAATCAATCAATGTGATACACCATATTAACAAATTGAAGGAGAAAACTATACAATCATCTCAATAGATGCAGAGAAAATTCAACACCCATTTATGATAAAAACCCTGCAGAAAGTAGGCATAGAGGGAAGTTTCCTCAACATAATAAAGGCCATATATGACAAACCCATAGCCAACATCGTCCTCAGTGGTGAAAACTTGAAACCATTTCCACTAAGATCAGGAACAAAACAAGTGTGCCCACTCTAACCACTATTATTCAATATAGTTTTGGAAGTTTTAGCCACAGCAATACGGGAAGAAAAAGAAATAAAAGGAATCCAAACCGGAAAAGTAGAAGTAAAGCTGTCACTGTTTGCAGATAACATGACACTATACTTAGACATTCCTAAAGATGTTACCAGGATACTAGAGTTAATCAATGTATTTGGTAAAGTAGCAGGATACAAAATTATGGCACAGAAGTCTCTTGCATACCTATACACTACTGATGAAAATTCTGAAAGTAAAATTAAGAACGCACTCCCACTTACCATTGCAACAAAAAGAATAAAATATCTCGCAATACACCTACCTAAGAAGACAATAGGCCTGTATGCAGAAAATTATAAGATGCTGATGAAAGAAATTAAAGATGATACAAATAGACGGAGAGATATACCATGTTTTTGGATTAGAAGAATCAATATTGTGAAAATGAGTATACTACCCAAAGCATTCTACAGATTCAATGCAATCCCTATCAAACTACCACTGGCATTTTTCACAGAACTAGAACAAAAAATTTCACAATTTGTATGGAAACACAAAAGACCCCAAATAGCCAAAGCAATCTTGAGAAAGAAAAATGGGGCTAGAGGAATCAGGCTCCCTGACTTCAGACTATACTACAAAGTTACTGTAATCAAGACAGTATGGTACTGGCACAAAAATAGAAATATAGATCAATGGAACAGGATAGAAAACCCAGAGATAAGCCCATGCACATATGGTCACCTTATCTTTGATAAAGGAGGCAAGAATATACAGTGGAGAAAAGATAGCCTCTTCAATAAGTGGTGCTGGGAAACCTGGACAGCTATGTGTAAAAGAATGCAATTAGAACACTCCATAAAACCATACACAAAAAATAAACTCAAAATGGATTAAAGACCTAAATGTAAGGCCAGATACTATCGAGTTCTTACAGGAAAATATAGGCAGAACCCTCTATGACATAAATCACAGCAAGGTCCTTTTTGGCCCACCTCCTAGAGAAATGGAAATAGAAACAAAAGGAAACAAATGGGACCTAATGAAACTTCAAAGCTTTTGCACAGCAAAGGAAACCATAAACAAGACCAAAAGACAACCCTCAGAATGGGAGAAAATATTTGCAAATGAAGCAACTAACAGGGGATTAGTCTACAAAATTTACAAGCAGCTCATGCAGCTCAATATTAAAAACACAAACACCCAATACAAAAATGGGCAGAAGACCTAAATAGACATTTCTCCAAAGAAGATATACAGATGCCAACAAACACATGAAAGAACACTCACCATCATTAATCATTAGAGAAATGGAAATAGAAACTACAGTGCGGGCTTCCCTGGTGGCGCAGTGGTTTAGAGTCCGCCTGCTGATGCAGGGGACATGGGTTCGTGCCCCAGTCTGGGAAGATCTCACATGCCGCGGAGCGGCTGGGTCCGTGAGCCATGGCTGCTGAGCCTGCACGTCCAGAGCCTGTGCTCTGCAACGGGAGAAGCCATAACAGTGAGAGGCCCATGTACTGGTAAAAACAAACAAACAAACAAAACTACAATGAGTTATCATCTCACACCACTCAGAATGGCCATCATCAAAAAATCTACAAACAATAAATGCTGGAGTGGGTGTGGAGAAAAGGGAACACTCTTGCACTGTTGGTGCGAATGTAAATTCATACAGCAACTATGGAGAACAGTATGGAGGTTCCTTAAAAAACTACAAATAGAACTACCATATGACCCAGCAATCCCACTACTGGGCATATACCATGAGAAAACCATAATTCAAAAAGAGTCATGTACCAAAATATTCATTGAAGCACTAATTACAATAGCCAGGATGTGAAAGCAACGTAAGTGTCCGTCAACAGATGAATGGCTAAAGACGATGTGGCACATATAGACAATGGAATATTACTCGGCCATAAAAAGAAATGAAATTGAGTTATTTGTAGTGAGGTGGATGGACCTAGAGTCTGTCATACAGAGTGAAGTAAGTCAGAAAGAGAAAAATAAATACTGTATGCTAACACATATATACTGAATCTTAAGAAAAAAAATGGTCATGAAGAATCTAGGGGCTAGACGGGAATGTAGACACAGACCTACTAGAGAATGGACTTGAGGATACAGGGAGGGAGAATGGTAAGCTGAGACAAAGTGAGAGAGTGGCATGGACATATATACACTACCAAACGTAAAATAGATAGCTAATGGGAAGCAGCCGCATAGCACAGGGAGATCAGTTCGGTGCTTTGTGACCATCTAGAGGGGTGGGATAGGGAGTGTGGGAGGGAGGGAGACTCAAGAGGGAAGAGATATGGGGACATATGTTTATGTATAACTGATTCACTTTGTTACAAAGCAGAACTTAACACACCATTTTAAAGCAATTATACCCCAATAAAGATGTTTTTTTAAAAAAGTGTCATGTGCACTGGAAAGATGGCTTAACCACAAAAAAAAAAAAAAAAAGGACTACTACTGTGGCCAAGAATAAAGTGGAGGATTAAAAATACTTAAATCCCTGCAATTTTTTTTTACATTCCAGAACAATTTGGGTTTTTTTGAACAATTTTATATAGAAATATTATCTGTTCTTGTCAACCCTTTCCTGTCAGCTACTTACTTAGACATAGCAAAGAAGAACATATAAGGCAAAATTTTGAACTTTTACTGTTTTTAAAAAAGACAACAAGAAGTCTCTCGGTATTTTTTACATTCCAGGTTGCAATTTGCATTCCAAAAGGGTGTTTCACCTCCTGTCTTTATTCCAGGATAGTGAGTGTTGCCTTGATATTTTTCTAAAATAAATTCGCATTCATTTGAGCCAGTGATACCTTGTAGCCAGTCCCTGCCAAATGCAGTTTACTCAGGAACTGCTGAGCCTCTCGACTGGTGCTAGAGATGTTTATCATGAAAGGGGTTCAATGTGTGACTTTTGCTTTCACACTCTATTTGAAAAATTGATGCTGACTTCAGAAGTAACCTCAGATAACAACGGATTCTTCTAGGTCTAAATACTGGCCTATCCAAAATTTCCAGCAAAAGGATCTGTGGCAGAAACTACAAGTTGCCTCCTCAAAGTCCATTCCTCCTTTGTCTTACTAAGAGAAAGTACATTTCTCAGCTTCCCTTGAAGACGAGGGTGAACAATAATTTATAAGAAGAAGTTGTCATGAAGGGCTTCTGGGAAAGTTCTTAAGGAGACCAATTTGGGTGGGTATAATGGAAAGAACCCTGAAATGAGACTCAGGAGACAAGGGATTTAGTATGGGTCTGGTTATTAATTTTCTGTGTGAACTTGGTGAGTCACTTTACCTTTGTACCCCCATTTACTCACACGTAGAGTGAAACAGTTGAATTATAGATTCTCTGAGGTCCTTTCCAAATTTAGGTCCCAATGCTTGCTCTCTCCCAGTTGCAAAGTCCCAAGTAGATAAAAAACAGATGCATGAAATGGGTGTGTGTAATTTGTAAGACCTTTATTATTTCCTGTTTCTTTACCCTCCAGCAAATTAAAAATCACTCAGTACAGTTTACATTGTTTACACACTTTCACAGTGATATGTGGTTTACATTACATACACGCACTTTTAAGAACTTTATCAAGATGTAATTCACATACCATCAATCCACTCATTTAAAATGTAAACTTCAGTGGTGTTTATTATATTTACAGAGTTGTAGGTCCATCACCACTATTTAAATTTTAGAACAAAAAGTAACTTCATACTCTTTGGCAGTCATATTCCCTCCTCTTCCTAGCCTCTGGCAGCAACTAATCTTTCCATTTCTATGGATTTGCCTATTTTGGATATTTCTTCTTAAATAGAACCATACATTGCATGGTCTTTTGTGACTGGCTTCTTTCATTTATCATAATGTTTTCAAGGTTCACTTGTGCTATAACTTTAATCAATAATTTATTATTTTTATGGCTAAATAATATTCCATAGTATGGATATACCACAATTTTTTATCCATACATAAGATAATGGACATGTGGGTAGTTTCTATTCTTTGGCTATTATGAGTGATGTTGCTATGAACATTTGTGTAAGATTCATTTTTAACAAGTGTCTACTTATATGCCAGGTGTTGTGCTTGGTGAATAAGATAGACACAGTCACTGCCCTCAAGGAACTTACTGTCTAATATGGAGGACAAACATTGAATAAGTAATGAAATTGGTTCTGAGTGGGAAGAAAGGTAAAATGCTGGGTTCTACACAAAATACGTAGACTAACCTACCCTGGGTCAAAGGTTGGTTAAGGAAGGTTTCCTGGTGGAAGTGATACTTAAATTATAACCTGAAATGTGAGGAGGGGAGAGAGAAAAAGCATGCATGAAAGCACTGAGAGAGGAAGCTCAGTATGTAGAGTGAGGAGGGAAGTGCAGTGGGAGAAAGGTAAAAAATGAAGTTGGAGAAAGGTAATGATTTGGGAGATTTATTCTAAGGGCAATGTAAATCTATTAAGGAGTTTCAAACAAGGACATGAAAGTATTCAATTTACATTTGTAAACAATCATTCAGGTAAATGGACTTTGGGTGTGAAGAAGGAGTGTCTGTGCTGGATTCAGTTAAGAGACTATTTCAGTGGTCTAGCACAGACACAACTGAGGCTTAGACAAGGGTGGTAGCATAGAAGATTAATAGATTTTAACATAGACAAGATATATTTTGGGACTTCCCTGGTGACACAGTGGTTAAGAATCCACCTGCCAATGCAGGGGACATGGGTTCGATCCCTAGCCTGGGAAGATCCCACATGCCATGGAGCAACTAAGCCCATGTGCTACAACTACTAAGCCTGCTTTCTAGAGCCTGCAAGCCACAACTACTGAAGCTTGCAAGCCTAGAGCCCGTGCTCCACAACAAGAGAAGCCACCACAAAAAGAAACCTGCACACCCCAATGAAGAGTAGTCCCTGCTCGCCAAAACTAGAGAAAGCCCATGCACAGCAACGAAGACCCAATGAAGAAAAAAAGAAAGATATATTTTGGTGTAAATAGCAACCGAACTTGCTAATGGATTAGACTGGGGAGGGATGAAGAAGAATACTCTCAAGGGTGAAACCTACATTTCTGCCATAATGGGTGGATGGTCTTACCCTTTACTGAAATAGGAACAATTAAAGGAGTAGCTGAATGTGTTGCAGAAGAGAGATTAGTTGATAAATTCATCTTGTAACATTTTGAGTTTAAGATACTTGTAGGATATGGACATCCAGATTCAGTTGTTGACAAGGCAGTTGGCTATGTGGGTTTTTAGTCCAGGACAGCTTGGCTAAAGATGAATAGATCTGGGTCTCCTTTATGTACAGATGGTAACTGAAGCCTAGGGAGGGTAGACTTGTGTGAAGAAAAGAGGGTCTAGATATGACTGATCCTTGAGGACTTCTGTCATATAATTTGTAGATAATGGAAGAGGGGCTTAAAAAGGAGTCTGAGAAAGAGCAGCTATAAAGGAAACCAGAAGACTGTGTCACAGAAGCACAAGGAAGACACTGTGTCAAAGAGAGACTGGCCAAGTATGGCGAATACTGTTGAAAAGTCACATAAAATGAGGATCTAGAAGTGACCATAGGATTTATTGACAATAAAGTCACTGATAAACTTGGCAAAATAAAATTTTGGTGCCATGGTAGAGGATGGGAGAATGGGAAGCAAGTTATGGCTTTTATGTCTTTCTAAATCTTCTCAAAGAAAATGAGTTCTTTTTAAAGAACCAGATTTTAGTTTCATTGATCTATTCTGTTGGTTTTTTCTGGATTCTATTTCATTTATTTCTGCTCTGATCTTCATGATTTCTTTCCTTCTACTAACTTTGGGTTTTGTTTGTTCTTCTTTCTCTAGCTCCTTTAGGTGTAAGGTTAGGTTGTTTGAGAATTTTCTTATTTCCAGAGGTGAGCTTGTATCACTATAAACTTCCCTCTTAGAACTGCTTTTGCTGTGTCCCATAGGTTGGACTGTCATGTTTTCATTTGTCTCTAGGTATTGTTTTTTATTTCCTCTTTGATTTATTCAGTGATCCACTGGTTGTCTAGTAGTATATTTTTTAGTTTCCATGTTTTTGTGTTCTTTGCAGTTTTATTTTCTTGTAGTTGATTTCTAGTCTCATAGCTTTGTGGTCATAAAAGATGCTTGATATAATTTCAATTTTCTTAAATTTAATGAGCCTTGTTTTGTAGCCTAGTATGTGATCTATGCTGGAGAACATTTCATGGGCACTTGAGAAGAAATTGTATGCTGCTGTTTTCAGATGGAATGCTGTATATATATCAATTAAGTCCATTTCGTCTAATGTGTCATTTAAGGTCTATATTTCCTTATTGATTTTCTGTCTGGAAGATCTGTCCTTTGATGTAAGTGGGATGTTAAAGTCCCCTACTATTATTGTGTTACTGTAGATTTCTCCTTTTATGTCTCTTAAAATTTGCCTTATATATTTAGGTTCTCCTATGTTGGGTGCATATATATTTACAATTGTTAGATCTTCTTGGATTGATCCCTTGATCACTATGTAGTGTCCTTCTTTGTCTCTTGTAACAGTCTTTATTTTAAAGTCAAATGTTTTCTGATATAAGTATTGCTACGCCAGCTTTCTTTCGATTTCCATTTGCATGGAATACCTTTTTCCATCCCCTCAAGGGAAATGACCTCATTTAAAGCAGAGACCCTTTTGTCTTCTGCTGAATGAATGAAAGACTGAATAACAGGATAATTCTTGAATCCAGCTGCTTTCCATTTTCTAATTCATTTAATATTCTCAGCAACACAGCTGTTAAATGACTCATCCAAGGTCACTCAACTGGTCAAAGTCCTTACCCAAACTCAAATTTTCTGATTTCAAGGTTGGTACTTTCCCTAAAGCCTGATAGCTGCATTCCTTTTTATATCATTCCCAAGGTACCCACTAAGAATAAGTACTCTAAAAATGCTTTGTGAATGGTTTTCTCATTAAGATACTGTGTTAAAAGTAAGATAAAGAATGAACTTTTACAACCAGTCCTAAAATAGGCAGTTTAACACCATCTGGTCTTTAAAATTATGTATACTGAAAGCTAAGTGATAAAGAGAAGGAGATAAATGGTGGCAAATAATGCCTGTGGTTGGAAATGTTCACTGAGAAGAAAAATGGCTTTATAAAATCTGTATCCTCTTAGATTGGACACCTCTTGAGGGCAGGGGATGCATCTCAGCCTTCTTTCCTGTGCCTAGCACAGTGCTTGGCTCAGACGGAGGGCACAATAAATGTTTACTGAATCACATGGTATAGTATAAGGAAACAAGTTTTAATTTTCTGATCTTTTCTCCCATATGACAACAATAGTAATTGTTACCATTTACTGCTATGCCAGACACGGTTCTAAGCCATTTCTTCAATTAATCTCATTTTGTATTTAGAAAACTCCTAGGCTGTAGATATTATAATTAGCCCCATTTTATAGATGGAGTAACTGAGGCACAGAAAGGAAAAGTGACTCCTCCATGGCTGTGAAGGTAGCAGACGGAAGAGCCAGGCTTTAATGAAGGCAGAATGATTCCAGAGGCCAAGCTCTTAATCATGAATACTTCCTCTCATCTAAATTTAGCTCTTCTATGTCACATTCTTTATACTTTTCCTATGTGACAGCTGCACTGATAAATGAACTGGTAACAAATGGTTTGTGACATTACCTTTCTATATTTCCTCACTCTAGGTATTCTTATATTTCCAAATTTAATAAAAGTCATATACAAATATTTTAAAGAGCAAATGATGGGACTTCCATGTTTTCAGGCCCCTGAAATCTGCACCAAGTAGGAAGCTCTTATTCACTATATCTGTACTGGTCAAACTTCAGTGAACTCATTCTGTCTAGCTGTTCTTAACACCATGTGCTTTTATTTTGGATCTTCTTGACTACATCTCTTCCACAAGTTGGCTATGAATTTTTATGACTATAAAGTTGAGGATAGGTCTTCAAACCAAGGAGACCTCACATTCTACTTTGCTCAGGCTATTTCCCTTCTCCTCAATAGAAAGTACAGAATTGGAAGCTGCCCAGAAATGGATCTATACAATCATCACTGTCAAGGTTCACAAAATACAAGGAGACTTTAATATTTGTAGCCCCATTCAGAAAACAAACCTTTCTAGGAGGAACTACATTTGAAAGTCACTGAGACAAGGGAGGAGATAACATGGCTGTATCAAATAAAACTGAACTGCAATTCAGGAGCTCTAGTTCCGGCCTTAGCTTTATCAGTGAGAGAACACATAAGCTTGAGGAACTAACTTTCTCTTTCTTGTTCTGGTTTCTTTCTCTGCAGTACTCAAACTAAAATAATGAGTCCAAATGCCAGTGAAATGAGTCAGAAACACACTATTTGGCATTCTCCTACAGCACAGATAAAGCTCAGGCAGCCCTCACAGCCCCAGTCAAGCACCTTGGTGTAGTAGAGAGAGCATAAACATTGAGAACACACACTGGAATTAACTCTGGACTGTGTCACCTCCTAGATGTATGACCCTGAATGGGTCATTTCACCTCAGAATCCTCATATATAAAAAGGGGGTAATGATAGTACTTACCTCACAGAATTGTTGTGAGAATTCAACAAAGTAATCTATACAGAGAATCTAGCACCATGGCTTACATATAGTAAGCATTCATAAAAGCATTATAATAATTATTAGTAGTAGGGGAGTCTTTATTTTATTCTGACCCCCAAGTCTATATCAATCCAAAGTCTCATATCCTTATCTTATAGGGTCAGTATGATAGTTTCTGTATTTCCCACCTAACAGGGCTAATGTGAAGATAACGTGAAGATAAAAATGCTTGCATTCAATCACCAAACTAATAATTACTGAACACTGAGCAAGCCCCTGAAAATATAGCTGTAAACAAGGCAGCCAAAGCCCTTGCTCTCTTGGAGCTTTGAGTAAAGTTGGAAGAAATAGAAAATAAATATATAAATGAAGAATTGAGATCATTTCAAGTAATGAAAAGTGCTAGAGTGTGGTAGGATCCATCCAGGCTTTGAAGTATGAAGACTAAATCACCACAACAGTGTCTGTGGTCAACATTCAATAGCATTTATCACAACTTTTTATTATTGAATTTATTTCCTGACATATTTGTCAATCTGAACCACTGAGATGTGAATTCCAGAAAAATGGATCATGTCTGTCTGATTTATCACTGTAAACTAAGGCCTTAATAGAGCCCAGAATGACTAATCAATACATGTGTGTTGGGGGGTAGAGTCAAGATGGTGGAGTAGGAGGACACAGAGTTCACATCTCCTCACAACTAGGGCAACTACCAGGCACTGGTGGGGGACCTTGGACACCTAAGGGGAGGAATCCCCGAGTGACCAGGTAGGACGTGGGGGGAACGTGAGGGCAGGAGAATGGGACTGGTGCCCCTGAGGGGTGGCTGGGGGAGAGGAGGGATTCCCACACTCAGTATGGGTCCATTCATGGTGAGGAGATCGGCAAGAACAGAGAGAGACCCTCAGGGGACAGGAGGATAGGAAGGAAACAGGCCAGTTTCCACCTCCCACTTGGGCCCTAGGGAGCCTGCCAAGGTCCCAGGCCTGACCCTTCTCACTCTGAGGGCCCTGCTAGCCAGGCCGAGCCTAGGCCCCACCCTCCACCTCCCCACAGGGCCTTTTCCAGCTGTGTGGGTCCTGAGACTAGGCCCCACCCCCTGCCTAAACCCTGCTCCTGCGAAAGCCTCGAAGCACCAACTCCCCAACGCTTTTTACAGTACCATGGGCCCTGAGACTAGGCCCTCTCCTCCTAACGCCCTCCCCCACCTAAGCCATGCCCCTGCCTAAGCCCTGCCTCCCCACAGCCAAGGCATTTTCTGGCTTTTTTTTTTTTTTTTTTTTTTTTTGCTGTTGTGGTTCTATTTTACATTGTTGTTTTTGTTTCATTTATACTTTTACTTTTTCTAATAATTTTCTTTCTTTTTCTAGTTTTATTTTATTTTTTATTTTTATTCTTTATTATTGCTCTGCCTTTTTTTTTTTTTTTGCCATGTCACATGGCTTGCGGGATCTTGGCTCCCAGGCCAGGGGTCAGCCCAGAGCTCCTGTGGTGGGAGCACTGAGTCCAAACTACTGGACTAACAGAGAACCTCAGACCCCAGGAATATTAATCAGAGTGAGGCATCCCAGAGGTCCTAATCTCTGCATCAAGACCAGGATCCACACAACTGGTTACAAACACCAGTGCTGGACACCGCAGGTCAAACAACTAATAAGACAGGAACACAGCCCAACCCAACAACAAGAAAAATGAGATGACAAAAAAAAAAATACGTTACAGATGAAGGAGCAAAGTAAACACCTACAAGACCAAATAAATGAAGAGGAAATAGGCGACCTACCTGAAAAAGAATACAGAGTAATGATAGTAAAGATGATCCAAAATCTCAGAAACAGAATGGAGTCATGGATTGAGAAAATACAAAAAATGTTTAACAAAGACCTAGAAGAACTAAATAACAAACAAACAGTGATGAACAACACAATAACTGAAATGAAAAATACTCTAGAAGGAATCAACAGAGAATAACTGAGGCAGCAGAACAAATAAGTGAGCTGGAAGATGGAATGGTGGAAATAACCATCAAAGAGCAGAATAAAGAAAAAAGAATGAAAAGAATTGAAGACAGACTTAGAGACTTCTGGGACAATATTAAATGTACCAACATTTGAATTACAGGGGTTCCAGAAGAAGAAGAGAAAGAGAAAGGGTCTGAAAAAATATTTGAAGAGATTATAGTCAAAAACATCCCTTACATGAGAAGAAAATAGCCACCTAAGTCCAGGAAGAGCAGAAAGTCTCATACAGGATAAACCCTAGGAGAAACACACCAAGACACATATTAATCAAACTAACAAAAAGTAAATTCAAAGAAACAATACTAAAAGCAGCAAGGAAAAAGCAACAAATAACATACAAGGGAAACAACATAGGGTATCAGCTGATTTTTCAGCAGAAACTCTGCAGGCCAGAAGGAGTGGCAGGATATATTTAAAGTGATGAAACGGAAAAACCCACAACAAAGATTACTCTACCCAGCAAGGATCTCACTCACATTCAATGGAGAAATTAAAATCTTTAAAGACAAGCAAAAACTAAGAGAATTCAGCAACACCAAACCAGCTTTACAATAATTGCTAAAGGGGCTTCTCTTGATGGGAAACACAAAAGAAGAAAAGACTCACAAAAATGAACCCAAAACAATTAAGAAAATGATAATAGGAACATACATATTGATAATTACCTTGAATGTAAATGGATTAAATGCTCCAATCAAAAGACACAGACTGGCTAAATGGATACAAAAAGAAGACCCATACACATACTATCTACAAGAGACCCACTTCAGACCTAGGCATACATACAGCTTGAAAGTGAGAGGATGGAAAAATATATTCCATACAAATGGTAATCAAAAGGAACCTGGAGTAACAATTCTCACATCAGATAAAATAGACTTTCAAATAAAGACTATTACAAGAGATAAGGAAGGACACTACATAATGATCAAGGGATCAATCCAAGAAGAAGATATAAAAAATTATAAATATTTATGCACCCAACATAGGAGCACCTCAATACATAAGGCAAATGCTAACAGCCATAAAAGGAGAAATCAACAGTATCACAATAAAAGTGGGGGACATTAACACTTCACTTACACCAATGGACAGATCATCCAAACAGAAAATAAATAAGGAACAGAAACTTTAAATGACACAATAGACCAGATAGACTTAATTGATATTTATATGACATTCCACCCAAAAGTGGCAGAATCCACTCTCTTCTCAAGTGCACATGGAAAGAATATTCTCAAGGATAGATCACATCTTGACTCCAAGTCAGGCCTCAGAAAATTTACGAAAACTGAAATCATATCAAGCATCTTTTCTGACCACATCTCTATGAGATTAGAAAACAATTACAGGAAAAAAAACCTGTAAAAAACACAAACATATGGAGGCTAAACAGTGTGTTGCTAAATAGCCAAGCAATCGCTAAAGAAATCAAACAGAAAATTAAAAAATGCACAGAAATAAATGACAACAAAACCACAATGACCCAAAACCCATAGGTCGCAGTAAAATCGGTTCTAACAGGGAAGTTTATAGTAATTCAATCTCACCTCATGAAACAAGAAAAACCTCAAATAAACAATCTAACCTTACACCTAAATCAACTAGAGAATGAATGACAAACAAAACCCAAAGTTAGTAGAAGGAAAGAAACCATAAGGATCAGAGCAGAAATTAATAAAATAGAAAAAAAGAAAACAAGAGCAATGACCAATAAAACTAAAGTTGGTACTTTGAGAAGATAAACGAAATTGATAAATCTTTAGCCAGACTCATCAAAAAAAATGGAGAGGACTCAAATCAATAAAATTAGAAATGAAAAAGGAGAAATTACAATTGACACCAGAGAAATACAAAGGATCATGAGAGATTACTACAAGCAACTATATGCCAATAAAATGGACAACCTGGAAGAAATGGAAAAATTCTGGGAAAGGTACAACCCTTGAAGACTGAACCAGGAAGAAGTAGAAAGTATAAACAGACCAACCACAAGTAATGAAATTGAAACTTATTAAAAATCTTCCAACAAACAGAAGTCCAGGACCAGATGGCTCCACAGGTGAATTCTACCAAACATTTAGAAAAGAGCTAACACCTATCCTTCTCAAACTCTTCCAAAAAATTGCAGAGGAAGGAACACTCCCAAACTGGTTCTATGAGGCCACCATCACCCTGATACCAATACCAGACAAATATATTTTAAGAAAAAGAAAATTACAGACCAATATCACTGATGAACATAGAAGCAAAAAAACCTCAACAAAACACTAGCAAACAGAATCCAACAACACATTAAAAGGATCATACACCATGTTCAAGTGGGGTTTATCCCAGCGATGCAAGGATTCTTCAATATATGCAAATCAATCAATGTGGTACACCACAGTAACAAATTAAAGAATAAAAACTATATGATCATCCCAATAGATGCAGAAAAAGCTTTTGACAAAATTCCACACCCATTCATGATGAATACTCTCCAGAAGGTGGGCCTAGAGGGAACCTAACTTAACATAATAAAGGCCATATATAACAAACCCACAGCAAACTTCATTCTCAATGGTAAAAAACTGAAAGCATTTCCACTAAGATCAGGAACAAGACAAGGATGTCCACTCTCAACATTATTATTCAACAGAGTCTTGGAAGTCCTAGCCACAGAAATCAGAGAAGAAAAAGAAATAAAAGGAATTCAGATTGGAAAAGAACAAGTAAAACTGTCACTGTTTGCAGATGACATGATACTATACTTAGAAAATCTGAAAGATATCACCAGACAACTACTAGAGCTAATCAGTGAATTTGGTAAAGTTGCAGGATACAAAATTAATACACAGAAATCTCTGGCATTCCTATACACTAACAACAAAAAACCAGAAAGAGAAATTAAGGAAACAATCCCATTTACCACTGCAACAAAAAGAATAAAATATCTAGGAATAAACCTACCTAAGGAGGCAAAAGACCTGTACACAGAAAATTATAAGACATTAATGAAAGAAATCAAAGATGACACAAACAGATGGAGAGATATACCATGTTCTTGGACTGGAAGAATCAATATTGTGAAAATGACTATACTACCAAAAGCAATCTATAGATTCAATGCAATCCCTATCAAATTACCAATGGTATTTTTCACAGAATTAGAACAAAAAATTTCACAATTTGTATGGTAACACATAAGACCCCGAATAGCCAAAGCAATCTTGAGAAAGAAAAAGAGAGCTGGAGGAATCACGTTCCCTGACTTCAGACTACAATACAAAGCTACAGTAACCAAGACAGTATGGTACTGGCACAAAAACAGAAATATAGATCAATGGAAGAGGTTAGAACTCCCAGATTTAAACCCACGCACCTCTGGTCACCTAATCTATGATAAAGGAGTCAAGAATATACAATGGAGAATAGACAGCCTCTTCAATAAGTGGTGCTGGGAAAACTGGAAAGCTACATGTAAAAGAATGAAATTAGAACACTCCCTAACACCGTACAGAAAAATAAAGTCAAAATGAATTAAAGACCTGAATGTAAGTCTGGACACTATAAAACTCTTAGAGGAGGGCTTCCCTGGTGGCGCAGTGGTTGAGAGTCTGCCTGCCGATGCAGGGGACACGGGTTCGTGCCCCCGTCCAGAAAGATCCCACATGCCACAGAGCGGCTAGGCCCATGAGCCATGGCCACTGAGCCTGCGCGTCCAGCGCCTGTGCTCTGTAACGGGAGAGGCCACAACAGTGAGAGGCCCGCATACCGCAAAAAGAAAAAAAAAAAAAAACTCTTAGAGGAAAACATAGGCAGAACACTTTGACATAAATCACACCAAGATATGTTTTGACCCACCTCCTAGAGTAATGGAAATATAAACAAACAAATGGGACCTAACGAAACTTAAAAGCTTTTGCAAAGCAAAGTAAACCATAAACAAGATGAAAAGACAACCCTCAGAATGGGAGAAAATATTTGCAAATGAAGCAACGGACAAAGGATTAATCTCCAAAATACACAAATAGCACATGCACTCAATGTCAAAAAACAAACAACCCAATCAAAAAATGGGCAGAAGACCTAAATAGACATTTCTCCAAAGAAGACACACAGATGGCCAAGAGGCACATGAAACAATGCTCAGTATCAGTAATTATTAGAGAAATGCAAATCAAAACTACAACGAGGTATCACTTCACACCCATCAGAATGGCTATCATTAAAAAATCTACAAACAACAAATGCTGGAGAGGGTGTGGAGAAAAGGGAACCCTCTTACACTGTTGGTGGGAATGTAAATGGATACAGCCATTGTGGAGAACAGTATGGAGGTTCCTTAAAAAACTAAAAATAGAAATACCATATGACCCAGCAATCCCACGCCTGGGCATATACCCTGAGAAAACCGTAATTCAAAAAAAAGAGATATGTACCACAATGTTCATTGCAGCACTATTTACAATAGCCAGGACATGGGAACAACCTAAATGTTCACTGACAGATGAATGGATAAAGAAGATGTGGTACATATATACAATGGAATGTTACTCAGCCTTCAAAAGGAAGGAAACTGGGTCATTTGTAGAGACATGGTTGGACCTAGGGTGTGTCATACAGAGTGATGTAAGTCAGAAAGAGAAAAACATATATCATATATTAACTTATATATGTGGAATATAGAAAAATAGTACATATGAACCTATTTTCAGGGCAGGAATAGAGACACAGATGTAGAGAACAGATGTGTGGACACAGTGGGGGAAGGGGAGGGTTTGATGAATTGGGAGATTAGGTTTGACATAAATACACTACTACCATGGTTAAAATAGATAGCTAGTGGGAACTTGCAGTATAGCACAGGGAGCTCATTTCGGTGCTCTGTGATGATACTGATGGGTGAGATGGGGGGTGGGAGTGGGAGGGAGGTCCCAGAGGGAGGGGATATATGTATACATATAGCTGATTCACTTCGTTGTACAGCAGAAACTAACACAACATTGCAAAGCAGTTATACTCCAATAAAAAAACACAAATGTTTGTTGAATACACACATGTGTACGTGTGCACACATATACACTCACACATTTACAAATGGATATATGTACGTGTATGCTCATAAGCAAAAATGACATGGTGAAATTTTAGCATATGAAGAATAAGGCAACATTCAGCAAACTTCCAAGAAGCAAAAATTAATTACAAAGGTGAGAATCATACAGATACCAAACTTATTAGCAACAGTGGAGTAATATAATAAAACATTAGGAAATCTGTTATAAAATAAATACCATATCATATACAATGAGAATTTCATATCAGGGAAATGTTACTCAGACCTTTCAATAGTTTCACTCTTTGAAATAAATATTGAATAATATTGTAGAGTTAAAATTTTGCTAAATAAGAAAGATAGTAATCAGTTGTAGCAATGCCTTAATTTGTATCAGGAAAAATTATTTTCAACCTAGAATTATATTCAATCAAGCATAAGGCAAAATAATATTTTTGTCATGCAAAAAACCAAGAAAGCACTTGGGAAAAACTGTTTGTTGATTGAATTAATAAATCTTCCCTTTCTGGACCTCTAGCAACATCAACCATTGCCCAGGGACCAATGAGCTTTTCCTGTCCCCTGACTATTCCAGAGTCCAACTAAGAACTTCAGCCCTTTTTGCACCACAAAAGGCTATTCACATTTATATTCACTGTCCATTCAGCTATACTCACCAGATTTCAAAATAAATTTGCTCCTTGCTTCCCAATTCTTATATTCTTTGAATTTAATTTTTAGATCTTACACCACCCATGCCTACACACACACACACACACACACACACACACACACACAAACACACCTATAACAAAACAACTCTCTCCCTCCAATATCTACTATAAAGCTTCCTCGTTGGGTTTTTTTTTTCTTCAACTTTTCTCCAAAACAGGGAGGCATAAGCAGTAGGAGATGATGATCCCTAAATATTCCTCTTTGTGGAAATAAAATTGTTATAGCCAATGACTCATCTTTCATGGTCCAAAACCCTTTTCTGGGCCCAGGGCTAGTGCTACTGGCAGATCTCAGAAGGAGCTTCTGGTTCTGCTCAGCCTGCAACTCTCAGCAGCACTAGAAACCACCAATGGAGAGAAAGGCCCTGGAGATCAGGACCTTCTCTGACAGAAATATTGTTTGCCAACTTTACACTATAGCCAACCCAGTTACTGGATCTTCTGGGTAACTTCTAGTGATTAAGGCAATCCCTTCAGGAGAAGAAGCCACCCCAGCAGACTTCTACCTAAGCATTTAAAAACTACCCTACACAAAATAATTATCATTTGTCTTTTATTAAGGAATCAGTAACTTAATCTTCCACCTAACCCTCAGGATGGCAAAACTAATCTTGGGTCACTGTGCCTGCCCTAAGGTTGAAAGGACTTGTCTGTGTTGGTGCTAGTATGTAAATCTCTGTCACATAATTTTTGTTAAAAAATTTTATTGGGCTTCCCTGGTGGCGCAGTGGTTGAGAGTCCACCTGCCGATGCAGGGGACACGGGTTCGTGCCCCGGTCCGGGAAGATCCCACATGCCGTGGAGCGGCTAGGCCTGTGAGCCATGGCTGCTTAGCCTGTGCGTCCGGAGCCTGTGCTCTGCAACGGGAGAGGCCACAACAGTGAGAGGCCTGCGTACCACCCACACACACACAAAAAAATATTGGAGTATAGTTGTTTTACAATGTTGTGTTAGTTTCTACTGTACAGCAAATGAATCAGCTATACGTATACATATATCCCCTCTTTTCTGGATTTCCTTCCCATTTAGGTCACCACAGAGCATTGAGTAGAGTTCCCTGTGCTATACAGTAGGTTCTTATTAGTCATCTATTTTATACATAGTATCAATAGTGTATATATGTCAATCCCAATCTCCCAATTCATCACACTCCCCCTTTCCCCCTTGGTTCTCTATGTTGGTGTGTCTATTTCTGCTTCGTAAATAAGATTGTCTGATCAGAATGGCCATCATCACAAAATCCACAGACAGTAAATGCTGGAGAGGGTGTAGAGAAAAGGGAATCCTATTACACTGTTGGTGGGAATGTAAATTGATACAGCCACTATGGAGAGCAGTACGGAGGTTCCTTAAAAACTAAAAATAGAACTACCATGTGACCCAGCGATCCCACTACTGGGCATATATCCAGAGAGAACCATAATTCAAAAAGACACATGCACTCCAGTGTTCATTGCAGCACTATTTAAAATAACCAGGACATGGAAACAACCTAAATGTTCATCAACAGAGGAATGGATAAACAAGATGTAGTACATATATACAATGGAATATTACTCAGCCATAAAATGGAATGAAATTGGGTCATTTGTAGAGACATGGATGGACCTAGAGAATGTCATACAGAGTGAAGTAAGTCAGAAAGAGAAAAGCAAATATCATGTATTAATGCATATATGTGGAATATGAAAAAATTGGTAGAGGCGATCTGTCATATAATCTTAGAAGACACTCACTCTCATTGTCTTTCTTGGACCCAGCATCCCTGTTCTGCCTTGTCCACCATCAAGTTGCAAAGATGGGTGTACATGTCCAGTTGTACATATTTATGTACCCAGAGACTATAAGCCCACACATGTACACACATACACATTTATTAACATTAGTGAACTGTGTGGATATTCTGGAATTTTCTGGCTTTGCTATAAAATCTGGATTGGGGAGGTATTTGAAAAACTGCAAGGGAAAGTTGGTCAGATCATCTTATTACATGAAAAGTTGCATACTAAGTTCATTAGTCAAGTCAGTATAAGTAGTCTTCTCTGTGACTAATCAAAGAAGATTGCATAGGTTTACAATGTAAGTATTGATGTAAGAAGATTAATAACAGGCATCCTAGCCGTTTTCCTTCCCCACAGAAGGGAAATCAGAGCAAACAGGGCTTTCTTGATACTCCCAGAGAACAGAATGTGTGAGACTAAATAGAGATACCTTAGAAAGAGGTCAAAGGAAATTATCAAATTTTTTAAAAGTCTCACTTGATATCAAATGTGAGAATCCATGGAGAGAGAGTAGAATGACTTGGTAATATGAAGTGGTTGTGACTGAGAGGAGGTAGAGGGAAGTTAAAGGGCATTCATTCATTCAGTTAAAAATATTTACTGAGTGCTGACCCTATGCTTGCACTGTTCTAGGCACCAAAGATATTTTATTTGTGTCTCAAAATGATGTCTAAAAGATGTTGAACCAAATATGCTTAAGACTGCACTCACAGTTCCTCCATTCCCAGAAACCTCTCACAGTCTTCCTCATCATAGTAAACAGCAACTTCATCCTTTCATTTGAGCGGGGAAAAAATGCCGTCATCTTTGTTCTCGTTCTCTCACATCCCTCATTCCAATCCATTAGCAAATATTGTTGCCTGTGTTTTTAAACACATACAGACTTTACTCTGACTAATTCTCACCAGCTCCACTGTTACCACCCGTTCTATCGATACATCCCCATCATCTCTTACACTGTATTTTTGCAATGGCCTATTAATTAGTCTCTCTCCTTCTACCCTTGCCCTCCTACTGTTTATTCTCCATCCAGAAGCCAGATTGATGCTTCTAAAAAATATGTCATGCCACTTCTCTATTCAAATTGAGCCACTGGCACTCCATGTAGCTTAGAAGAAAATCCAGAGACCTTACCATGACCTACCATGCCCTACATGATGTGGCCACCCCTCCCGTCACTCCCAGCCTCATTCACTTATTCCATTCCAGCCACACTGGGTTCCTTGATATTCTTTGAGTATACTCTGTGTGTTCCATATCTGGGCATTTATATTTGATCTTCCCCCCAAAATACAGATGGCTCCAACCCTCAACCCTCATGTCTTTTCTCAAACGTTCCCACATCATTGTGGCCTTTCCTAACAATCTTTTTAAAAATTGTCACATACACACACACACACACACACACACACACACACACACACACATCACCATCACCACCATCACCACCATCACCATCACCACAGGGCATTCATTAACTTCCTTTCCTGCTTTTCATCCTCTGGTATAGATACAGTTTACAATTTCTTTTCTTACTGTCTATCTAAACCTAGTAGAAAATAAGCTTCAAGAGAGCAGTGAATTTTACCTCTTTATATACTGCAATATCTCCAGGGACCCTAGAACAGTGCCTGGTACATAGTGGGCCCTCAATAAATAAATATGGAATGAATAAAATAGTGAACAATAACCCTGTTCTCATAAACATTACATTCTGGTAAGAGGAGACAGACTATAAACAAACAAACAAACAGAGACCTATAAGATTGGTAAGTGCTATGCAAAAATTTAAAACAGGTTGTTGGGTGGGTAGTGCTTAGGTGGTTCTTTTAGAGTTGGTGGCCCAGAAGGTCTCTCTGATGAGGCAAAATGACAAGGAGCCAAGCCACATAAAAATTAGAGGAAAGACTGTTCAGGCACAAGAAATACCTTGTGCAAAGGCTATAAGGCAGGACACGTTTGTATGATTTCAGTAACAGCAAGCAGGCAAGCACAGCTGGGGCTCAGTGAGAAAGGGCGGAGTAGTAGAATGGGAGATCTAAGGCGGAGGATGGATCAGATCACCTAAAACTCTGTAGACCAGGGAAAGAAGTTTGGGTTTTATTCTAAGTAAAGGAGAGTTTTTAAATAGGAGGACACCTTGATAGGATTTATGTTTTAAGATTATACTTATTATACTGCTGAGAATGAATTTGGGCAAAAGGTGAAAGTGACTTGGATTACAGCAGTGGTGAAGAGGGTGAAAAGTGGGAGGGGGGATTGGGGCTTTATTCGAAGGATAATAACAAGACTAACATTCATTGAGTGATATCTATGTTTCAGGTACTCTGCTAAGCATTTCACATGGATTAATTTCCCTAATCCGCACAACTACCCATGAGATTGGTACCATCATTAATCTCCATTTTACAGATGAGGATACTGAGACATAGGGAGGCTTTGTAACCTGTGGTTCCATGATTCAAACCTAGGTCACATGAGTCCGTGTTCCTAATGACCACAGTACACTGTCTCACAAAGTAAAGAAAGAAAACCTGATTTGGTCCTTTGAATCATCTACCTGCACTTTCTTAACCATCCACTTAAGCAGTAATGTCTAATTATTTTCAGGCAGGTTAGATAGAAGGTCATAATCACTAAGGCTGTTGGAATGGCACAGTCATCGCCAGAATTAGAGGAACAGACAACTATCACCACACACATTCATGTTCAGATAACCACAGATGCATTTACATATGCATTATACTGGTTATACACATATCTGAATATGCCTCAGATCAAAGATGTTTAATATTGCCCAGACCAAGTAGATACTGGTGACAGCTTATGTGCAAATGGAGTCAGAATGACTCTGCCAAAAATGTTATCCCCAAAAGATCTCAGAAAGACTCTATGTGCCACTTATTCTAAAATAGGACTAATCATTAAAATGTAGCATTCTCAGGCATAAAGGTGTGCTAGTCACCTAGCATTTGGCATCTGTCTGGAACAGATGCTAGGTAAACTCTTGTGTTTACTTTAGGCTTGTCCTGCCCTTGCTGATCAGAAAAGACTGAGTTTTTAAACTTGACTTATCCAAGTTTAATGAGGTAGCACCAAATAAACTCTATCTAGATTTAAAACCTAACCTTCTGGGAGCCCATTGGAGCTTAGGTCTGTGGTGAAGACATTTTTACTACGAAGCCAATTAATCACATACCCATAGGGGTAAGAAAGGGGCAGTTACTCATTCTCTAAGTTGAGTATAATTACACTAACTTGAGTTATGAAAACTGTGAGCACATTTAGGCTGGGACCCTTGAATCAAATATAAGCAATTTCCCTGTCTATGTGACATATACATAGGAAGACCCACAGAGCTAAGAATAAATTGGCACCAGCAAGTGCTCTTTAAATGCACATTTAAGGAAAGTGGAGTTGGCATTCAGCAATTCTTCTAGTGTCTCAGCAAGTTAAACTTCACAGAATCCTATGCCTGAAGATATCTGCTTCAGGCCCCCTACCTTCAGGCTGCTAATAACCTACACCATCCAGAATAAGTAGGAACCTATTCACTTGTTGAATTCTCCAGCCTCCTTCATTCAATCATTTTGATATTTTTAACACCAGGCAATCCAGAAAATCCTTCCTATTAAGAATGTCTCTCTGCCAGAGAACTGCCATCATCCCCCACCCCTCCCACCAGCATTCACTATCTACCAAAACAGGCTGTTCTTGATCATTTTTACCAGTCAGACTTCAGGCCATGTTCAGTGAGGACTGGTATCTCTAAGATAAGCACCAAGGAAGCAGAGATTGGGATTAGGAAATTAGCTGAATTATACTATTGAAGACTTTCTTTGGTTGGAACATGTTGTCTGATACTCTAAACTCCAAACTAGGGTTACTTAAGACCTCCCACTGCATCCCTGAGAAGGAATCCCTTTATCCATTATTTACTTATGTCTTAAGACTTTATGATATACAGAAGGGCATAGAAAGCTTTCAAGATGTTTCCTGGCTTTAGTTTGAATAGTAGTGATCTTAAGGTTGTGGAAAAATCCAGTTAGCTGAAGCTTATTATGGAAGCACTTAAAATTATAATTAATGAACTATGTATGTGACTGTTTAATATTGGTCTCCCTTTTTAGACTATAAATTCTCTCAGGGGTCACAACATTCTTGTACATGGCTACACCCCTAGTGCATTGTACAGTGCCTGACCAAGTATTTGCTCACTAAATGTTTGCTGAATTAATACACACAAACTGAGAGCAATGTATAGAGAACACAGTTGGCTTCATCACAGTCTTGACTACAGATGTGAAGAGAGAATTTTCTCCCCCACTACCTTGTCCTAATATCAGCTCTGTCTTGGAAATAACTTTTTTCAAACCACACCTTCGCCATGTTACATTTACCCCATAGTTTTCTGACATGACGTGATTTTTCTTGTCAGTCATTCATTCCAGTTACATCAGAAGAACACAGAACAAACCATAACTGAAAATGGACAACTTCCCAAATCAAATGCGACTATGACCCAAATCAGGAGGGGAAGAAACAGTAATTCATTCTGGCACCTTAATTAATTATCACACAGATTGCTTATTGATTTTCTTGTATTCAGTCTGATGCTTTATGAAGCACACTCCTTTCAAACAAAGTGTGGACAGCATAAGGAAGGCCTGCAGATCAAAATATATCTAAATATTTGGGAACACACGATCAGAGATTTTCCTAGGAGTCATTTCAAATTGTGCCCAGGAAGACACCCTGTATTTGAAAATATATTTCCTTTACTTAGGTGACCAAATTTCTGTGACTCAGAGGCAAGACAAAAAAGTGTTTCAAAGTGAAAGATACCCTGTGGGGATTTTTCCTGTTAAGTGCCCAGTAGCAGGAACAAATGGGGAATCCAGCCAAGAATTACAGGTAGAACCAGAGAGCAGATTAGGGAGGCCAGAAAGGAAGGGACTGATCAAGAGAAGTAGGCAGACCTAGTTATGAAAATTCTGTCTAGATAGTAAAAATGAAAGAATTGTAAACTGTTCTTTATCAAGGAAACAGAGTAGAAAACAGACACAGAGAAATTAAAAATAAGGATTAAGGGCAGGAGGCAGAAGGAGGAAATTGAAGGGGCCAGTAAAAGACAAAAATTCTATAAGAGATGTATGGATGCATCATACTATGAAGAGGGAGATAATGTTAAAATTCAGAGTTGTCCAGCCTTAAAAAGGACATTTTGCTTCTCAAGGGTCCCAGTGAAGGTGTAGACACTTCTACCACATGCTATCTCAGAAGTATTTTTCACTTATCTTCTGGAATGAGCATTGTGTTCCATTCTTAGAGAAAGGAAAAGGGACAAAATGCGAACCCTTTTCCCTATATAATGGGTACATTTCCCATCTTTGTTTTCCACAGTTCCAGGCATATAGTTACATATCTCAAACATAGCCCACACCAGGAGATTCTGTAGTAGCCCCATCGATACTAAAATCTATACTGGAAACCCTACTTACATTGCTTATATTTCTATTGAGGCAGTTTGTATGTGGGGCAGGGAAAGGATTATGCTAAGGGAAAGTAGTTTGAGTTAGGGGAAAGGAAAAATCACTGAGAATTCAGAGAACCATAAAACAGGACATTTTCCAATTATAGTTAATTACTGCTACACAACAAACAACATATGCATATCTGAATATATTGAACATAACACACTGTTTTTTCCCATTCATCAGTTGATGGACATTTGGGTTGCTTCCACTTTTTGACTGTTATGAATAATGCTGCTATGAATATTCATGTATGAGTGTATGCATGGATACACATTTTCATTTCTCTTGAGTATATATCTAGGAATGTAATTGCTGGGTCATATGGTAACTCTAGGTTTAGCTTTGTGAGAAATTGCCAAACTATTTTCCATAATGACTGTACCATTTTACCTTCCCATCAGCAACGCATTAGGTTTCCAATTTCTCCATATTCTCACCAACACTCATTATTTTTTCTTTTTTTAAATTAATTATAGTCATTCTAAGTGATGTAAAATGGTATCTCATAGTGGTTTTGATTTACATTTCCCTAATGACTGATAATATTGAGCATCTTTTCATGTGCTTATTGGCCATTAGTATATCTTCTTTGGCGAAATGTCTATTCAAGCCCAACCCATAAAAAATGAGTTATATTTTGTTGATTTATAAGAGTTCTTGATATATTCTGGATATATGACTTGCAAACTTTTTCTCCCATTATGTGAGTTGACTTTTCGTTTTCTTCATTGTATCCTTTGTGCACAAAAGTTGTTCATTTTGATGCAGTCTAATTTATCTACTTTTTCTTTGGTGCTTGTACTTTAAGTTTCATATCTAAAACCCACTGCCTAATCCAAGATCAAAACAATTTACACCTATGTTTTCTTCTAAGAGTTTTATAGTTTTAGTTAATATATATATCATATGTATATATATGATATATATGATCCATTTTTTTTTAAGTTTTGTATATAGTGTTAGATAGGTGTCCAAATTCATTCTTTCACATGTGGATATCCAGCTGTTCTAGTGCCATTTGTTGTAAACACTGTTCATTCCCCATTGAGTGTTTTCTGCACCCTTATTAAAAACTCAATTGACCATAGATATATGGGGTTTCTTCTGGACTCTCAAATCTATTCCATTAATCTTTATGTCTATTCTCATACCAGGATCACATAGTCTTGATTTCTGAACCTTTGTAATATGAATAGAATAAAGAGATAAAAACCCACATCACCATCTCAACAGACACAGAAAAAACATTTGACAAAACCCAATACCATTTCATGATAAAAAACACTCAATAAACTCAGAATACAAAGGAATTTCCTTATCCTGATAAAAGTAATCTATGAAAAACCCAGAGCTAGAAGAATACTTAGTGGTGAAAGACTGAAAGGTTTTTCCCAAATGTCAAGAATGAAGTAAGAATGCCCACTCTTTCTACTTTTACTGAACATTATATTGGAGGTACAGGGTAATAGCAGGGCAATTGGGCAAGAAAATGAATTAAAATAATCCAGATTGGTAAAGAAATAAAACTACTTTCAGATGACATGATCTTCTATTTATAAAATGTCCAGGAATCCACTAAAAATCTATTAAAGATAACTAATGTATTCATCAAGGTTGCAAGATACAAGATCAATATACAAAAATATACAATAGCAAAAATAATCTGAAAATAAAATCAAGAAAAAAATCCCATTAATAGCATGAAAAAGAGTAAAATCCTTAGAAATACATTTAGCCAAGGAAATGTAAGAATTATACACTGATACTGTAAGACATCACTTAAAGAAATTTTAAAAGACCTAAAAAAATGAAAAGACATACTGTATTCATGGATGGGAAGACTTAATGTTGTTAAGATAACAATACTCCCCAAGGTGATGTACAGACTCAATGCACTACCTATCAAAATTCTAACTCCCTTTTTTTTTTTTTTTTGGAAAAAGTGGACAGGCTAATTTGAAAGTTCTTGTGGAAGTACAAGGGACTCTGAATAATGAAAATAATTTGTAAATGAAGAACAAAGTTGGAGGATTCACACTTTCTGATTTTAAAACACTGCAAAGCTACAGTGTGATAGTGGCGTTAAGTATAGACACATGGATCAATGGAATAGAATTGAGAGTCTAGGAAAACACACATACATCTATGGTCAATTGATTTTAACTGGGGGGGGCAAGGTCATTCAATGGGGGAAAGAGAGTCTTTCCAATATATGCGTGTATATATATATATTTATGTATTTATACATGTACACATTATGTATGTGTGTGTGACAAGTGGTTTGTATAAAAATATTTTATTGTATCTATTGTTTATCTGTTAAAGAAAATGCTCATTCTTTAATCTCTGGAAACACTGAGGGGCAAAAGAATGTAATACACTGTGATAGGTCCTTTACATAACTTGCAAGGTATTTGCTATCACTCCTGTTTTACAGATAAGAGTACTGAGTCTCAGAAAGTCTAAGCATTTTCCATTTTCTCTAGGAAAATATGTAGGTCACACAACTTGAAAGTGGCATATCCTGGATTCAAATCTGTATGTATGACCCCCATAATGCAAGATGTTACCATTGTACCAAGCAGGTTAACAAAACTTTGCTAATGTTTTTGTCACACCTGAGAGAATGGCTCAGTACATACTCCAGTCATCACCCTTTTATGCACTATTGCCCATTGCCAAATAAGGATTAGAGGCAACAATGACCTCAAAGACCTGGTAATGTACTTCTTGGAAAGCATTTTCACATTCAGTATAGAAAAAGATGTTCCCAAAGCCCTGTGATACAGCAGGACAGTTATTTCCATTTTATACATGAAAACAGTACATATCATCATCATCATTATTATAACTCATTTATTGGATGTTTGCCTTGTGCCAAACACAGTGCTAAACACTTATTTAATCACTGTAAATGTCCTATGAGATTTGTTCTATTATTAGCACTAGTTGTACTGGTGAGAAACTGAGGGTTAGAGAAGGTATATAATCTTCCTATGGTCACATAGCTATTAGTAGAGTTGGGATTTAAACTCTGGTGTGTCTGTCTCTAAGGCTACTGCTGTTTCTTCTGCTAGCCTCTATAATAAATTAGCTGTAATTTTGCATTATTTGTCCTTTTCCATTAGAAAGATATAACCAAAAAATGGGCTTTATCAAACTCCTTACCTTCGTTTTGTTAAATATACCCTAAGCCTGCTCTTGTTTATTTAAGCTTTGGATGCTCTTCTGTGTGATGTGGACCTTTGAATTCTGTTTCCCCACTTCTGAACAGGCGCAGATTATTTCAGAGCTTCAGAGTGTCTCTCCTGCCTTCCTTCCCTGTTTCTCTCTCCTCTTTGTACTTGCTGTTTTTCCACCCCTGTCTCTGGCCCCTAGCACCACACAAGTGAATGGGATAGCTGGCCGTATTGTGAATTTGAGGATATCCAGTAAGATAATATAGCTTCACAAACACCTGTTTTAAATCTCATCAAATTATATTAATTTCTTTGCCTTCATGATTGTTCTATGTTCAAGAGCCTCATATTTTTTTTAAAAAATGGCCCTGGGAAGAATTTTCAAATTTTATTTAACACTTAAGATGGAATTTCTCAAATAGGCCATGGAGAATAGAGCCCATTGTGAGAAGATGTGTGTGTGTGTGTGTGCACTCTTGAGCATGTGCGTGTGTATATGTGAGTGTGTTTATGAGTCTGAGTGCACAAGAGAGGAGGTTAGTGGAATAGGAGTATGCCCTAGACAAACTATCTATCCACCTTCATCTACTTTACATTTTTCCCAGTGTGGACCTAGGTTAGGGTTCAAAGCATAAAAAATGGTTCAAGTTGGAGAACAGTGGGAGGGAAAAGGTAGATGGGGGAGGAGTAATATTTCTGCCTTCTGCCCATTATTTTTACTTCTAGTCAAGCCTTTCTTTGATCTATATATAAAAGTACACATTATTTTATAACACATTAAAACATCATTTGTCAGACACACAGGGAAAATAATAGAAACTAAAAACATGGGTACTGGAGGGAGGTTGACTAGAGTTTACATGTACTAGCTCTGCAACCTCTGGCAAGTTGATTGACATCTCTGCACCTCTATATAGTAAAGAAACTAAACTTGTTCAAAAAAGGATCTGGACTTTTCCTTCAGCTTCTGGAAGATAATATTTCTTTGTCTGGGCCTTTGGGCTAACCAGACAATAACAATGTGATTTAGAGTAGGTGCTTTGGTATCAGTCTGGAAATTGAAATTAACCATGTTGGCAATCAATCAGTCATGTCTATATAACAGAGTCTCAGTAAAAACTCTGAGCACTGAGCTTGCCTAAGCTTTCTGGTTTGGCAATGCTCCATGCATATTGGCACACATCAATGCCAGGAGAGTAATGTGTCCTGAATCCACAGGGAGAAGATAATGGAAGCTTTACATTTGGTATTTCTCCTGGATTCTGCCCTATGTGCTTCTTCCTTTAGCTGATTTCAATGTGTGTTCTTTCCTTGTAATAAACCATAACTGTGAATATGATAGCTTTCAGTAAGTTTTGTGAGTCCTTCCAGTGAATTATCTTACATGAGGGTGGTTTTAGGAACCATCCAAACGTGCAGTTGGTGTCACAAGTGAGGGTTATCTTGAGGACTGTGCCCTCTAACTTTGTAGTTGACCATAACTCTTTGCAATCTTAGTTTCCTCATTTCTAAAATGGGTATAATACCTACCTACACCTATTTGAAGGATAATTATAAAGATGAAACAAAATAAAACATTGATAGGGCCTAGAACTCAGTACATTCCTCAGTAAAAGGCAGGTATTTTTATCAAGCACACATCATAATCACAATCATCAGTGGTTTTTTTGTGTGTCCTATGAAATATATACACTGTCTCTCTCACACATAGATTGTCTCAATTCTTGGAAGTAATTATATTTCCATTATGGATGAGAAAATGGAGGGCTAGTGCAAATACATGACTTATTAACTCATTCATTCATTAGGTAAGTGTTGAGTGCCTACTTCATGCGAGGCATTGTGCTAAGTGTTGAAGATGCACCAGGGAACAAAGAAGACATGATACTAGCGCTTATTGAGTTTACTCTCTAATACTATAGAGAATAATATAGAATCAAAATCTTGTTAAATACTATGAACAAACTGAAGAATATATGGTTAAATATAATAAGTTACACTGGTAGGACTTGAACCCAGATCTTTGAAGACCAGTGTTGTTTCTATTGTACCATATGGCCTAAGACAAGTCTAGTAGGGTAACCAACCATCCTGGTTTCCTTTGGATGTAGGAGATTCTCTTGACGTAGGATTTTCAGTGCTAAACCTGGAACAATCCTAGGCAAACCAGGATGGTGTATTCAAAGGTCTAGTGTCCAATGACTTGGTTTTTCCTATTCTAAGACCAATTCCCATATGTGTGGACTTTGTCAGGGATCATGTCTAGTAAGTCAGTAACAGAAGAGAATCAGAAGGAAGATGACCCAGAAATTCTTAACCTCAAAGACACTATGGGAAAGTCAATGCCAGGTGCATCTTTGAGACCTGGCTGTCTTTGCAATGAACCCAGGCCACCTCTGGTGAAGGGCTGTTCCAGCTGGAGAAGAAAGCTAGAGTATGGTCAGGAAGTGAATGCAAGAGTACATATTTCAGGTTAGTTTCAGAAGGTATGGTTCTCACTTACACTTTTATTAAAGTAAAAGTTTGTATCTTAAAATCACCTGCAGTTCCCAAAGTTGCTAATTTATATAAGTCACACACAAACACAGTTGGGGAGCAAAACAGAGCTTTCAACCAGCAAAGGCAATTGCCACTAAAGCAGAGCTGAACAGTTCCCTTAAGTATCTAGGGCCAGCTGGATCCTGAGCTCTTATGGTTCATATTAAAGAAAACAATTTTTTTTACATTCAGGGAGTCAGACTCGTACACGGCTAATTAGAAATGGGAGTTGAAACCCGTAAGACCCCAGAGTGTACCCAGCAGAGAGCAGTGGTTTTGGAAGTGGGGAATAAGCACTGGTATAGCAGCAAATATTTCAGTGCATAGTCTTGGGGTTGGAAGAACTCTTATACCCAGGGCAATGGCACTCTTCCTATCATCTGGAGGCTGGGTCCAATTTTTATATTGTCCATCATCTGATTTAGCCCTAGGAGAATCATACAGATTTGTACTCAGTAGGCTCTAGGAGAAGTTGAGGTAACCTCAGAGGCCTGCTTGGCCTGTGTCTATAGACCTTTTAAGGAAAGTGTCCTGAAAAAGTTCTTGCTTACTAAGTTACTATGACTTGTGTTGAGTAAAACCAACCCTGCTACCCTGGCCACAAATCATTGGGCGAGGAATTTGTTCATGAATGCAGAAGGGAGATGGGGGATATTTATGTCATTTTCACTGCATCACCTCAGCTTTGGGTGGCACACCCTTACCAAAGAGCATGAGAAGCCTAGAGGTTATCCATTTGGATTCTTGAATAGGGCAAACTATCCACTCCAGGATGAGAGTTAATTATTCTTCCTCTTCCATCCCTTCTTTTCCTCACCTACCTTACCCTCTCTCTCTCTCCCCACCCTGCACTTTTTCAATAAGACAGAATGCAGCAAAATCTGATAACAAACTATAAATACTTAAGAGGTAACAACCATTAAGGATTTTTTTCAAAACACTTTCAGGGATATTAACTCTTATTGTTTTTCCTAAATCTAAGAAGGCAGTCTAGAGTAGTAGCAGTTAAGAGATTGGACATTTGGAATTAAACAAGCAAGAGTGAGTCTTCTTACTCACTGTGGGACCTTAGATAAGTCATTTAATCTTCCTAAGTCTCAATTTCATCATCTGTAAAAGTGAGGATTAAATGAAGTACTGAGGGCTTCCCTGGTGGCGCAGTGGTTGAGAGTCCGCCTGCTGATGCAGGGGACACGGGTTCATGCCCCAGTCCAGGAAAATCCCACATGCTGCAGAGCGGCTGGGCCCGTGAGCCATGGCCGCTGAGCCTGCGTGTCCGGAGCCTGTGCTCCGCAACGGGAGAGACCACAATAGTGAGAGGCCCGCGTATCGCAAAAAAAAAAAAAAAAAAAAAAATGAAGTACTGACTATAAAATACTTGAAGAGCACCTGGAGCACAATAAAATAGTCATTATACTCAACACTGGCTATTGTTTTCATTGTTACTTTATGATTCCTCCTACTGCCATTACTACAACTAACATTCTTGATAAACATCAGTGGTCTGATTAAATGGACTCAGAACAAGTAAGTTTTGTGGCATCAGAGACAGAAAAGGAGTGCAGGCTTGTCTGAGGCATCATACTAGAAGAACCTGGGCTAGGAAGAAGACCACTGGGCATATTAGAGTTGGGAGGGTTAGAGAAGGAGAAGCATGCAGAGAGTTGGAAGAACAATGGGGAGCCACTTCACCTGTCTCACAATTTAGTTTATCTGTGCACTTGTTGGAAATTTTGGCACATCCACTTCTATATATTTCCTCTTCTCTTGCTAGACTGAAAAAGGTTTTGGAGTTGAGGATGGGAAAAACAAGGGACATTTAAACATCCTCAAATGTGGGGGGAGGAGTGCCTAATCGTGCGTGTAGAAAGAGTATCATGGCTGAAAATAGGTTGGAGGAGTACAGAACACTCCCTCCATTTAAGGAAGAAAACAATGGCAATCTACCTAAATTAAAATCAATTTTAGTGGCTCCTTTATTACATTTTTATGGTCTACAAAGTTCCATCATTTTCATGCTGCAGGGTGAATGGTATGTAATTCTATACCAATGATAAATTTCCTGTTAGAAGAGAAGGGAAGGTTTTAACTTTTTAATAAGAATTATTTCCCTAGACTTTTTATCCGGTATTCAAACCATTTAATTTGTAAGGCCATATCTCTGATTCACAAAACTTTAAATGACACTAATTGCACTCAGCTATTTTCATTATTAATGTACAAGAATGCTAATCTAGTGTGACTTGACTCTTTAGCCATAGTATTAAGGTTTTACTTTACCTTAAAGCAGAATTTAAGATTAGCAATAAAATTTAACATTTTTGTATTATCTACTTATTTTACTGACATTACATTCATTGGAGATTAACTGGCACAAATAAGTGGGTCTCTATTTAAAAATACACATTTAGTTCTGGTGTTTTCAGGGGACTGTTCTAATCCCAACATCACATGTAGAGTGGCACTAAAGGTGAAATTTATAATAAGAAAAAACAAAGCAGTAAAAGACAGCATAATCTAGAGCCTTCTCTAGGTTTTGCTCTTCCTAGATTTATTATTGTAATAAGTCCTCATTAATGTGGACCTGATAAACTCAAGTTTTGTGATGATTTGGACACAGGTTGGGCTTAAGTTGACCTTGTATTATGTATGAAGAAAGGCTTTGCTAAGCATATAATCAGTATAAACAGAAATGCTGGAGGAATATTCAAACTACTTAATAGACCAAACTGTGCTTTCAAATACTTTAATACCATCCTATTATTACAGTGATTACAATTAAAAATTAATCTTATCTTTCATTAAAGCAGGCCCAGCATGATTCCTACTCATCACAAACTACCCATCACTCCTTTTCACATATTCTACTGTTTAGATTCATCACCAGGTCAGACTGGTTTCTCCTACACTTAGACTGAATTAATAGTGACAGACCAACTAACACAACATTGTAAATCAACTATACTCCAATAAAAAGTTTTAAAAATAGTGACTGACCATTTGGATTGATGTTATGATTTACACAGTATTCTTCCCTGGAAGAGCTTCATAAACATTATGTTAAAGTTTAACACCTCCCTTTAAATGGACTGACATTTCCAGTAGATCTTGGAGAAAGAATCATGCAACAGAGTATGTTGCAAGCTTGTGTTTCAAATGTGTTACAAAATTACATTACTCCAAATGAACTGTGTGTGACAAGGTTCGTAAACCACGTAGTCAGAAGTGCCTACCTTTCTTTCAGAGCTAAGAAAGTGAATGGAGATTCAAGAATACAAAAGTAATCCCAGCACTGAATCTCAAGGAAATAGGCTTTAAATATTTTCTTTCCTCAAATGTTATAGGACATCATGTAGTTGGGGCTGAGGTTAAGTGGAAAGAGGGCCCAGTAAAGATACTGGATATATCATGAAATCTAGACTAAAGTCAGGGCACTCCCAGTATATCAAAGAAACTGTCTCCTTTGTAGCTACTCTAAGAAGACACTTTCAAGTAGATGGATCCATATGTCCTAGGTATGCAAGAGATTTGCTAGCTGTTCCTAATTAATTATCACAGCAACCCTATAGGAAGTTTTCATTATCCTGCTTGGACAAAGTAAACACCTGAAGAGCATTTGAAGAGCTGCCCTGTCTCTGAGGGTGTTGCAGAGTTGAGATCAGAACCTAAGTCCCCAGCATCTGCATGCCGTGGTTGGTGGTGGTGATGAATGAGCCACTCAGTTGCTTCTGTTAATAGAAGTGAAAATGGTAGTAGCAGTGTACTTTGTGTTAGGCATTAAGTATTTACCATGAAATTTTCACTGAATCCTCACAATACAATGAGGTAGGAGGTAGGTACTATTATTACCCCCATTTTATAGATGAGGAAACTGATCAAGAAAGAGGGTAGATGACCTTCATAAGTTCACACAAGTAGTAAGCATTAGAACTGGGACTTTATCCACAGTCTGATTATAAATCCTAAGCATTAACAAATTTATCTCCAGTAAACTAAACTGCTCCCTGCCTTTAGCCTTATACTCAGTGAGGTAGTCCAGGAGACTCCTTTGTCTCCCTTGAGGTAAACCCTCAGTTATCTCAGCTGACTAGAATTATGTGCTTATAAGGTCTGGCCCACAAAGACCAATGCACATGCTTAATTTTAATCTATTTTAAACTCATTTAATTTTTACCTGTGTCATGGCCCTTGACCATATCCCCAGCTACAGGTAGTCATCACCCAAAGGCAAATAAATATTGTTGATAAGGAGGATGGAAGAGGGGAAAGCATGTTTCTCTGTCTTAAGTGAATATCCCATTGATGGTGGGAAAGAAAGAATTATGAGTCTCATTTTACATACTTGATAACCAAGACTCAAGGAGGCTAAGTGACTTGCCCAAAGTCACACAGTTAAGGAGCCCAGTATGTGGCAGGATCAAGATTCAAACCTAGTTTTGTCTATGCCAAAACTCATGCCATTTCCAGTTCTCCACATGGTCCTCCACATGCTTAAGCTCAGGGAGGTACTTTCTGGAGCTAGACTGCCTAGGTTGGAATCAACCCTCTAACACTTTGTGTCTTGGATAGGTACCTAATCTCTCTGTGGCTTGCTTCTTATATCTGTTAATAGAACCTATCTCATGGGCTTGTGAAGATTAAGTGAGATGATGCAACTCCAGGAAAACACTGGTATCCCAGTACCCAGTGGTATACTCCTCACACCACTGTTGTTTTCTTCTCTGAGTTCCTGGTTCCTCCTATTTCGATTTGCACTGCCCAGTAATAGCCAATGGCCACATGTGTCTACTAAAATTTTAATTTAAACTAATTAAAATTACTTAAAATTACAAAACTTAGTTCCTCAGTCACACTAGACATATTTCAAGTATTAAACAGCCACATGTAGCTACGAGCTACCATATTGGTTAGTGCAGATTTATAACATTTTCCACATGGCAGAATGTTTCATTGGACACAAAGAAAAATCACATAGGCTTATATATACATGTGTATGTAAATATATAGAAAAGGAACTGGAAAGATGCAAATGAGACCATTGAGAATGGGATAAGAGGTTAAAGAGGACCTTCATGTTTTGTTCTGTATGCTTTCATATTGTTTGAAAGGTGAATATATTCATTATGACTTTTGAAATCTAAGAAAACATAAAAACTCTCTTTAAAAGTAAGCAAATTTTGGGGAGAAAAAAAGATTGCTTTCAGATCTTAGGATAATGAAGGCCTTCCTAAGCAAAGGAGAAAAGCCTGAGGGCAGGTGCCCTTCATGGTAGAGGATATTCACCTAAAGACTCTGATTGGATGTTTCCTCAGTGTCTGGCACACAGCAAACATTTGCTGCCAAATAAAGTGCTAATTAGAAAACGGCTCCGTTGAAGCCAGGGGCAGAGGAGCGTATTTTTTCTTTTTGCCTAGATAGTAAGGAGCCTTTGTAAGATAATATTCTCCAAGGGGCAAAACAGTCTCTTCAGCCTGGCCTTGCCCAGTCCTCTTGGATTCCCAAGCCACATTTAGAGCAACTCTTGAAATATCAGGCAACAAGCATATCAAGAAAATCACAAGCCATCCTATGCCCAGCAAAAGAAGTTATGGTGTGCCCTTCATCACCCAAGCAAGGGGCCAATGATCAGGGGCTAGCCATGCTGACTTGCTTGGTACCTTAGAGAGAACATCTTGAATTATTCCATGGCTCCTCACCAAAAGGTTGATGAAGTAAAGCAAGAAACAGAAAATCAATTCTAATGAGAACAATAGCTTTTAACTTTTAGATTAAAAGAGAAAAGCTGATAATGCAAAGGCTCTGACAATTCAACTCCTGTTGGAAGAAAAAAATGATTACCTCAAGCCTCCTCCTTCCTAACCACAGCCGCTACCTGGCTCTTTCTTGAGTCACTTTCCCTAGGAGGAAGTTTTCCTCACCTTCTTCTATCTTGGAGGACAGATCAAGGAGCAGTGTGGCTAAAAGCACAAAGAGGCTCAGTAGCTTTCCAGAAACCTCTTCTTCTGATCTTGACAAATTTTAAAACATGGTAAAACCAGATGCAGCATCAACAATCTCAAAATGGAAGCATTAAAATGCAAATGGGGGCTTCCCTGGTGGCACAGTGGTTGAGAGTCCGCCTGCCGATGCAGGGGACACGGGTTCATGCCCTGGTCCGGAAGATCCCACATGCCACGGAATGGCTGGGCCCGTGAGCCATGGCCGCTGAGCCTGCGCGTCCAGAGCCTGTGCTCTGCAACGGGAGAGGCCACAACAGTAAGAGGCCCGCGTACTGCAAAAAAAAAAAAAAAAAAAAAAAAAAAAAAAGGCAAAGGGAACAATTTCTTGCATCCTATCAACCATTTTACATGTTTTGCAGCATCCCTAATTCTCAGGAATTTAAAGAGTAGAATGCACTGCCTCTTTAGAACCGTGGTGTAATTGAATGTTAGCCTAACACTTCTTCTGGTGAAATCACTGAGCATGATGTTACCTGACAACACCTAATGAAAGTTGACAGATTCATTTCTGCCAGGTAAGAGAAGTCAGCTGCCCACCACAGAGCACTACATTCTTTCTAATTGATGCTCACTCATAGATCCAGGAGTTAGGCAGGAACTCATTGTTGCTTTGAAGAAGTATAAGTCATAAACTTCCTGTCACAATGCCTCTTAACAATGTTAATACTGGTAGAGACTTTGGAGAGATCATCCAAGGCAAACCCATCCACCTTACAGATGAAGAAACTGAGGCTTTGAGAAGGGAGAGAAAGAACATAGATCTCATTTGTCTCAGAGCTGAGACTAGAACTCAGGTTCCTTTATATGTAGATTACTCACTGATCTAACTTACTGATAAAAGACTGTTCTGAAAGGTCAGCACAGCAAAATGGATTAACAAACAGAGAAGACTAAATATATGGACTAGTTTCTGAAGTTCTGGTTGCTGGATTTAGTGGTAACAGGTCATAACACTGATATTGCTGGAGTCCATTTCAAGGTCATCAAGAAGGCCAGGACTTTTCTTCTTTTTTTAATTTATTTTTAGTTTTGGCTCCACTGAGTCTTTGTTGCTGCACGCAGGCTTTCTCTAGTTGTTTCAAGCAGGGGCTACTCTACGATGTGGTGCATGGGCTTCTCAAGGCAGTAGCTTCTCTTACTGCAGAGCACAGGCTCTAGGCGTGCAGGCTCAGTAGTTGTGGCTCACAGGCTCTAGAGCGTAGGCTCACTAGTTGTGGTACACGGGCTTAGTTGCTCAGCGGCAGGTGGGATGTTCCTGGACCAGGGATTGAACCCGTGTCCCCTGCATTGACAGGCAGATTCTTAACCACTGCACCACCAGGGAAGTCCAGGGTTTTTCTTGATTTGTAAAAATGCAAGAAGGGAAGACTACAATCATATGTTTAAATGATAATAGTAAACACTCACATGGGTTTGATTTGTGTCCTGTTTCTCCCTTCCCCTCCCCCTGGAATAAGGTTTCATGGCAGAGCCTATTTTTCAGCTATTCATCTTGTTTTAGGAGAGAGTAAAGTTGATTCATGTGCTCCTTAATATTCATAAACCAGGTCGAGGTGTCTTCTCTTACTCCGGTTAATGTCATAAGTTATCATCATATACAGTTATTTCATAATGTTCACAGGATTTTGATATACAATTAACTTAAGAATAATCAGTAAATTTCTGTGATATAATTTTTGTGCCTTTTTACTTATGATAGAAGATTGTTGGTAGCATTTTGAACAAGTTAAGTACCTCTCTTTACCTTGATTTGCAAAATGGAGATGGTGATAACAGTACCTACCTCATAGGATTGATATGACGCTGTTAAATGAGCTAATATTTTAAAGCACCTGTAACAGTGCTTGGCAAATTGTATTTGTTAAATAAATCAGTTACACAATAAAGCATCTACCTCCAGGTGAAATTTAAACATCTGGGGCAGGGGTTTTTCGATGTTGGCTTTACAGCAGAATGTCCTGTGGAGCATTTAAAAATGCAGATGCTTAGGCTCTACTCCAGATTTATGGAATGTGAACTTCCAGTGGAGAGAAAATGTGGGTGGAAAGGGTCTCTATAATTTGTCTCTGTGTGTGTGCATGTGTGTGTCTATGTGTGTATGCATTTGCCAGCATTTTAAAATTTCCTAGATACCCCTATTAAGAACCACTGGTTTAGACACTGGTGACCACATGAGGCAATTTCTAACTTTCTATGGAATGCTGAAACCTGAACTTACCAAACTGGTACTCCTTTTGAATTCACCAGCACCAACCAATCCTTCCAACTTACCCCAAGTGCAAAATTATTAAAGCACACTCCTGACAGTGCTTCTGGTCTAGAAAATGGTTTAAATGTGGTCTATATTTAAAGAAATAGCACATTAACTCAGATAGCATTTCAAAGAGGATTCTGGGAAGGGAGAGTTTTGGCATATCATTTAGAACTCTATTGCCTCCTCTGCCTTAGCTTTTGAGCAAATTTCACCGTAATATTGCCAGTGCTATTTTTATACCCTGCCCTAATTTGCCTTCTTTGCACTGAAGCATATTTAATAAAAGCTAATTAAAAATGTATTTTGAAGGAGAAAAAGGGAGCCATAGTATTAAAGAAAAGGCTGCCCACCATTATAACACTGATCATTTTGAGTATACAGATTTAAGAGTTCTCAAGTTCCTCCCATAAGCCACATTGGTATTTATTAAATCTATGTTGGTCCTTGATGAGTTTCACAACCCTGAGACACCAATCAAAAATACATTTCCATGGGGCCAGTTAGTCCAGGCATTTATGTAACTGACAAAAGTCTACTTGCTCGGTGCCTTACAACCATCATATTTTTCAGTCAAAATGTCAGCAGCTGCTCCTAGGACACATTTGAGTTTAGTCAGTATCACAGTTGGTACTAGTAGGTTTTGCTTCAGGGAACTGTTACTCAGGAAATCAAGTGTAATTTTGTATATAAAGTGGTTAAAAATTAATAGGCAACAAGGGTTGGATGTGGTAAGCAGGCAAGATTGCTAGGGAAACTGATAAAGACATGTTCTGGGACCAGAACAAAGGCAACTGCCTCACTGAAGTACTATGGAGAAACAAAGAAGAGATCAACTTTCAAGAATGGGGACAGAGAGAGAAATTTTTGCATCAATGTTCAGTAGAAAGCCTTTCAGGTTTCTGTGCCAATGCATTTCAGCCTGCCTCCCATTCAAAGTCTCCACACCTCCCTTCATCTATGTTCCCTGACTCTCCCACCACCAGTAACTTGCAGTGTTCAGCTAATTCCAATCTCCCTTTCACCCCATGGGTGAATGCAACACTAATCTGAAAACCACCTCAGGGAACTTCCCTCCAGAGTTGGGAAGCAAGGGATGAGGGTAGGAGAAAGAGACACAAACACCAGATTAACCTAAAAAGAATCACCTCTCAACAGCCAGGTATCCTATCATGATTACCAAATTTAATAGAACTCCTGTCTAAGGGAATATTCTATGTTGTAGGCCCTAATCACTGCAACTTGTAAAACAGCAATTAAAACAAAGTACAGGAAAAAACCACATTTCTTCAAACAACAATGGTAACACAACCCTGCTGCCAGCATTTTACATAAAAGGGACAGCTTTTTTGTATTTGAACACTGAGAGTCTTTTATATTTTTTGCAACATCCTTCATACTCATCAGTTCTAGCTGTTCTCCAAGATTGACAGTAGGTTACTAACTTGAGGCCATATTTCCAATCTTTGATTTTTTCCCCAAATAGCTTTAGTCCTGACTCTCTGCTCCTCCATACCTTGCCCACTTCTTAGGCTAGCAAGGAACAGAAAGGATGCCAACCAGAGCTCAAAACTCGTATTTTTAAGATGAGATGCCAATAAGAGATATTTATATGAGTATGATAGAAATGAATTCATATAAATAACCATGCAACTATGAGATCAGGTCTCAAACCACCCAGGAGCCATTTTTATAACCCCCCTGTTTCATCAAACTCCATTTGAGGAGTTCTATTTTATGTCAAAATAGAAACTAAACAGTATTGTCTCCAAGTATGTGTCATTGGAACCCTCAGATCCTTACCTTCCTAGTTGACCTTTCTAACTATTTAAACTGGACTTGATGCTCTTCAGGGGCCAGTCTTTTCATTACCAGCAAATTTTGGTTTTGTTTCACTTTTTCCAGTCAAATTCAATTACTATATTGAGCTGCCTATTTCATCTTCATAGCTTTGTTTCCAGAAGACTATATCTAAATCATTTCAAATGCTTTCCTCACTTACAGTTTCAGTACATATAGCCAGTAGGTTTTAGAAACTCAACAGGTTTGCACTTCCTTTGACTCAAAGGAAAGTGGCTGACAGGTGAGTGATGAGAAAAGTTCACACCTATTTAGTAGCCATTCAGACCAGGTGGCTCCAAATCTTTGTCAGAACAGTTGAAGCAGAACATTATTCAACACTTTCCATGAAATAAATTGAAAGTTTCTCAGAATTTAGTTGCAATGAGCTTGGTAAGTATAAAATGAAGATAAAAAACCCAGTTCCTTGATTAGAGGATTTGGAACTGAGATCAAAGATGGAAACATGAAGCCCTCAAAGACCAACTCTGAATTCTCTGGCCAAAGGGCCTAGCTTGTATACTGTTGATGGAGGCAAGAGACTATTATCCTTGTTTACCATGGGGTGAACCATCAACATTGTAGCTGATGTTAATCAGATTCTTCTCCTTTACTCAACAACGAAGCAGAAAGCAAGCTCTTCCAACATGAAGAGCATTTTCAGCACCTTAGTTTTTGGTCAGTCAACAGACTGTCATGAAGCATGTCCCTAGCATGCACATTTGCATTTACCTCTGAAGCAGACAACTGTTCATAATTATATGTCAACAATTTACAAACATCTTCGTTCTTGGTTGTCAGGATTACACTTGGATATAAAATGGCCTTGATCCTACTCTTGCATTTTTAAGCTTTGAAGTAATTAGGCAGAAAACTGCCTGTGTGATTATCCTCATTAAATTATTTGGCTTTCATCATGGAAACTGACATGGCAGTTCCCTCACTTGGTGCTGAGTTATGTTCATATTTAAGAGAAAATCATTCATTTAGTGTGTCAGCTCTTCCCTTCTGTGGGCACGCCTTCTCCACTTCGTCAATGTCACCATCTAAACTGAGTTAATTCTAAGTTATAAATTTGGTGTTTTGTTTTGTTTTAAAACAAAGGAAAAAAACTGTAAAATGGCTCTCTGTGTTGTAAGCTGCCCTTGTTTCCTATATACTCAGTCAACAAATTTAACTGAATCTCTACTATACATGTCTAAATATGAAAGATATTTGTTATCAAAGATTTGGCCAATTTTCTCTTACTGACAGCAGGGGGAGTGAAAGAGAGAAATAAGTTTCCAAATACATTCAGATAACATGCTGTTTCATCTTGGCTAAAATTGGTTGGAGGGATCTAATTTAATATAACTACAAACCTGGCCCTGAAAGAGCAACCTATTAGTCAAAAATAATCCCCAGTTCCTGTTCCATTGTTTAGTTCATTAGTCATTTATGAAGCGTCTACTATTTGCTAGACTCTGTGTTCTGTGCCAGAGATGCAATGATGAAAAGCCCCACTTCCTTCCTCACAATAGAGAGATCCTACCGTTCACTGTAAGGGAAAGCTGCTAAATGGAGGGAGCTAGATTTTGACTTGGCATAGGAAACAAGGTGACAGAAGAGAATTGACTAGCAAGTGTTCCTAGAAGTAGGTAAGGGGTCTCAGTATCACTGACTGAGTTGGCTGGGAAACAGGATAATTGTGGTATCAGAAATTTCAACTACTTCTGCTAATGCCTGACCATGCTCATCATATACAAAGTGTCTTTGCCTTAGCCAAACCTACATATATCACTGTTCATGCAATTTGCTCTTTACTAAACAGAATAATAGAATGCAACCGATCACATCAGTGCAGACATCTAGCCAGGCCAAACAATCCACTTGCTCCAATTAATTAACTTACTAGCTGGTTTAAAGAATGCACAATAAAATCTTGATTAACTGGTATGCTTGGGGAACAGAATATTGTAGGTAATTGAACTATCTAACCAAAAGTTGAGCAGAAAGCATTTTTGTTGTTTTTAATCGTTGTTGAAAATTATCTTTAAATGGTCAAGGCAAATTTCCAGCTCATGTGAGTAAAATCTAGCATACAGAGTTGCATTTTTACTGGGCAATTATGATTATTCAGGATTTCATGGTCATCACTGTGCACATCAGCACTCACTCTCCAGAGCAAGGGATGGAAAATTAGAATGACTAAGACTGTGGTTTGACCTAAAAATATTTCCTGGAAGTCATTTTTTAATGAATTCCTGATACTAGCTTGCTTGGGTTTTCCCCAAAATTAAATTAACAACAACAACAATAGTAATAATAATAATGTATTCAGGCTAATTCAGTGTTTTAGTAGAGTCTTTGAAAATACTAACAAGCTGTTTAAACTTTGGCAAATAACAGGAAATCATACATAGACCATAAGACCTGAAAGGAGTTTTAACTTTTTCTTTTCTTTCACAGTATACTATTTATTTTATTAATTTTTCGTTAATATCTTTATTGGAGTATAATTGCTTTACATTGCTGTGTTAGTTTCTGCTGTATAACAAAGTGAATCAGCTGTACATATACATATATCCCCATATTCTCTCCCTTTTGTGTCTCCCTCCCACCCTCCCTATCCCACCCCTCTAGGTGGTCACAAAGCACTTAGCTGGTCTCCCTGTGCTATGCGGCTGCTTCCCACTAGCTATCTATTTTACATTTGTTAGTGTATATATGTCCATGTCACTCTCTCACTTTACACCAGCTCACCCTTCCCCCTCCCCGTGCCATCAAGTCCATTTTCTACGTCTGCGTTTTATTCCTGTCCTGCCTCTAGGCTCTTCAGAACGAATTTTTTTTTGTTTTTTTAGATTCCATAGACATGTGTTAGCATACAGTATTTGTTTTCCTCTTTCTGACTTACTTCACTCTGTATGACAGACTCTAGGTCCATCCACCTCACTACAAATAACTCAATTCGTTTCTTTTTATGGCTGAGTAATATTCCATTGTATATATATGCCACATCTTCTTTATTCATTCATCTGTCAATGGACACTTAGGTTGCTTCCATGTCCTAGCGATTGTAAATAGAGTTGTAATGAACACTGTGGTAAATGTCCCTTTTCAATTATGGTTTTCTCAGGGTATGTGCCCAGTAGTGGGATTGCTGGGACATATGGTAGTTCTATTTTTAGTTTTCTAAGGAACCTCCATACTGTTCTCCATAGTGGCTGTATCAATTTACATTCCCACCAACAGTGCAAGAGTGTTCCCTTTTCTCCACACCCTCTCCAGCATTTATTGTTTGTAGATTTTTTGATGATGGGCACTCTGACAGGTGTGAGGTGATACCTCATTGTACTTTTGATTTGCATTTCTCTAATGATTAGTGATTTTGAGCATCCTTTCATGATGTTAGGGAGTGTTCTAATCTCATTCTTTTACATGTAGCTGTCCAGTTTTCCCAGCATCATTTATTGAAGGGTCTGTCTCTTCTCCTTTGTATACTCTTGCCTCCTTTATCAAAGATAAGGTGACCATATGTGCATGGGTTTATCTCTGGGTTTTCTATCCTGTTCCATTGATCTACACTTTTGTTTCTGTGCCAATACCATACTGTCTTGATTACTTTAGCTTTGTAGTATAGTCTGAACTCAAGGAGACTGAGTTCTCCAGTTCCATTCTGCTTTCTCAAGATTTCTTGGCTATTCGGGGTAGGTATTTTTTGATTTCCTCTTTGATTTCTTGAGTGATCTCTTGGTTATTTAGTAGTGTACTGTTTAGCCTCCATGTGTCAGTATTTTTTACAGATTTTATCCTGTAATTGATATCTACTCTCATAGCATTGTGGCCAGAAAAGATACTTGATACACTTTCCATTTTCTTAAATTTACCAAGGCTTGATTTGTGACCCAGGATATGATCTATCCTGGAGAATGTTCCATGAGCACTTAAGAAGAAAGTATATTCTGTTGTTTTTGGATGGAATGTCCTATAAATGTCAATTAAGTCCATCTTATTTAATGTGTCATTTAAAGCTTGTGTTTTCTTATTTATTTTCATTTTGGTTGATCTTTCCATTGGTGAAAGTGTGGTGTTAAAGTCCCCTACTATGATTGTGTTACTGTCGATTTCCCCTTTTATGCCTGCTAGCATTTGCCTTATGTATTGAGGTGTTCCTATGTTGGGTGCATAAATATTTACAATTGTTATATCTTCTTCTTGGATTGATCCCTTGATCATTATGTAGTGTCCTTCTTTGTCACTTCTAATAGTCTTTATTTTAAAGTCTATTTTTTTCTGATATGAGAATTGCTCCTCCATCTTTCTTTTGATTTCCATTTGCATGGAATATCTTTTTCCATCCCCTCACTTTCAGTCTGTATGTGTCCCTGGGTCTGAAGTGTGTCTCTTGTAGACAGCATATATATGGGTCTTGTTTTTGTATCCATTCAGCCAGTCTATGTCTTTTGTTGGAGCATTTAATCCATTTACATTTAAGGTAATTATCGATATGTATGTTCCTATTACTATTTTCTTAATTGTTTTGGGTTTGTCATTTTAGGTCTTTTCCTTCTCTTGTATTTCCTACCTCGTGAAGTTCCTTTAGAATTTGTTGTAAAGCTGGTTGGATGGTGCTGACTTCTCTTAGCTTTTGCCTGTCTGTAAAGGTTTTAATTTCTCCATTGGATCTGAATGAGATCCTTGCTGGGTACAGTAATCCTGGTTGTAGGTTTTTCCCTTTCATCACTTTAAATATGTCCTGCCACTCCCTTCTGGCTTGCAGAGTTTCTGCTAAAAGATCAGTTGTTAACTTTATGGGGATTCCATTGTTTATTATTTGTTGCTTTTTCCCTTGTAGCTTTTAATATTTTTTCTTTGTATTTAATTTTTGATGGTTTGATTAATATGTCCTTGGATTTATCCTGTATGGGACTCTCTGCACTTCCTGGACTTGATTGACTATTTCTTTTCCCATATTAGGGAAGTTTTCAACTATAATCTCTTCAAATATTTTCTCAGTCCCTTTTTTTTCTCTTCTTCTTCTGGGACCCCTATAATTCAAATGTTGGTGTGTTTAATGTTGTCCCAGAGGTCTCTGAGACTGTCCTCAATCCTTTTCATTCTTTTTTCTTTATTCTGCTCTGAGGTAGTTATTTCCATTATTTTATCTTCCAGGTCACTTATCCTTTCTTCTGCCTCAGTTATTCTGCTATTGATTCCTTCTACAGAATTCTTAATTTCATTTATTGTGTTGTTCATCATTGTTTGCTCTTTAGTTCTTCTAGGTCCTTAGTAAACATTTCTGTATTCTCTCCATTTTATTTCCAACATTTTGGATCATCCTTTACTATCATTACTCTGAATTCTTTTCAGGTAGACTACCCATTTCCTTTCGTTTGTTTGCTCTGGTGGGTTTTTACCTTGCTACTTCATCTACTGCATATTTCCCTCTCTTCTCATTTTGCTTAACTTACTGTATTTGGGGTCTCCTTTGCTCAGGCTGTAGGTTCATAGCTCCTGTTGCTTTTGGTGTCTGCCCCCAGTTGGTAAGGTTGGTTCAGTAGGTTGTGTAGGCTTCCTGGTGGAGGGGACTAGTGCCTGTGTTCTGGTGGTTGAGGTTGGATCTTGTCTTTCTGGTGGGCAGGACCACATCTGGTGGTGTGTTTTGTGGTGTCTGTGAACTTATTATGATTTTAGGCAGCCTGTCTGATAATGGGTGGGGTTGTGTTCTTGCCTAGCTAGTTGTTTGGCATTGTGTGTCTAGCACTGGAGCTTGCTGGTCATTGAGTGGAGCTGGGTCTTAGCATTGAGACAGAGGTCTCTGGGAGAGCTCTCATCAATTGATATTATGTGGGGCCAGGAGGTCTCTGATGGTCCAATGTCCTGAACTCAGCTCTCTCACCTCAGAGGTTCTCGCCGGACACCCGGCCAGAGCACCAAGACCCTGTCAGCCACTCGGCCAGGTACGTGCAGATTTTCTTGCCTTTTTGGAAGGCTGAGGTCTTCTGCCAGCATTCAGTGGTGTTCTGTAGGAGTTGTTCCACATGTAGTTGTATTTTTGTTTTGTTTTGTTTTGTTTTTAAGAGAGGAGGAAGCAGAGATCCAGGGAAAGTGAAACGGACTTAGCCAAAGTCCCACAATTAATCTTAGAGCTGAGCTCTACATCCAAATTTCATCTTTCAGAATTCAGGATTTGATCTATATAGCCACAGTCAATACTAAGTTCTCTCGGGTTATGTTTTTTTTTCCTCTCAAAAGGATTCGTCTTAATGATGTTGTCTCTCCCACCCCTAAATTTCTCGATTTCTCCAAATCAGGACTGTAATTTCTATACCTGCTTTAGAATGCTTGCTTTTGATTTTTTTAACCAGTTCAGAGGTGTAGACATTATAATGACAAAGGATATTTTTGGATTTTCTATAGTACCTCAAAGTAGACAATGCAACACAGGGTGCTGAAAATTGTCAGAACACTCCTTTTATCTCAGAGGTGCACTGAAATGGAACTTTGAAAGATCATGTCTGTTCTGTCCCATGGCTGATGTTCTTTGACTGAAATGCAAATCTATTTTTTTCCAGAATAACTGTTAGTGCTAAGAAAACCTTTTGTATACAGAGGTGAAAATATATGCTTCTTTAATATGACTTTTTATTACTTTCAGTTGGAGCTCTTTATTCAGAAGGAATACAGGTAGGAAAATTACTGGTTTGACTGTGATGCTCAGTAGAAGAAACTTGTCATTTTTCTTTTAAAATTTAAATAACCTAGGTGTTTGCTACTTTAACTTCTGAAAGAATAGATATTCAAATTATAGAAAATTGTTGCTTTTTAAAGTTAAACGTTTCTCTTTTCACCTTTGAAAAAAGAAAAATGGGCCTAAGTCTAGGCTGTGGTATATTAAGTCATTTTGGTGCTCTTTCCCTCGCCAACTACCAGAGTACTCTTTTAATATAGTATTTTCAAATAGGCAAACCCACTGGGCTTTTTCAGTAAAAGCTGATGTGATTTAGTGAAACTGAGCACTTTTACCGCAAAGGTTTTGAAGTTGTAACTATTGATGATTCTAAAGGATAGGATTTTGCATTTGATTGTATATCAAATCCACAGATGAATCCAGTTTCTTTTCTAAATACCCACCTTTCAATCTTTATCATAAATTTATAAAATAGCAAAGGATAAAGATTAGAATTAATTGTATTTGGCTCCTACACACCGATATGCATCTTTGTGTTTCTCATTTTATTTTCACCATTGTCAAAACATTCACTGCACAATACTGACAATAATAAGAAGCAAGTTATTCCATTATAATTTTAAAAGGACTAATAGATGCCATGTAGGGCAAAGCTGTGCTATATTAGACACTGACTATGTAGAGCTGATATTATGTGTCTGACAGGATTTCACCATTTATATAACAATAAGAAAGGTTATAAAGAGGACATGATAATGGATTGGTGATGATTTCAGGGACAGTATTCAAGGAATATTCACATTTTTCTCTCAACTGTTTGTTTATAAATACAGAATTTATGAGGCAAAATGATAAACTCAGTCACTATCTTCTTAAAGATGTTCTACCTGTTTCACTTTGCCCATATCTACACAGACAGATAATTCAGAGTATAAGAAAATCCAGGTTAGGATCTGAGTTATCTAGATCAGTACTCTCCAAGAGACTCGCTGTGATGGTAGGCATGTTCCATATCTGCACCATTCGATATGCTAGCCACTAGCCACTTGTGTCTAAGGAGCACATGGTAGGTGGGTGGTATGATGAAGCACTGAAATTTTAATTTTGTTTAAATTAATTAATTCCAATTTAAATGTAAGTACCCACATGTGGCTACCATATTGAACAGCATGGATCTAGATTTTTTTCATATGGAATAATGTTAACCAGTCAGGGCATATTGTGCTTAAGACTGGGCTGAGGGGGGACCTGGATTCAGCTTTCCTAGGTATGAATCCTGGATTCCATCACTCATTAGCTGTGGGGATTAGTACAAATTATGTTCCCTCTAAGAGCTTCAGTTTCCCCACTTGAAACCTAAGGACAATAATAATAGTCCTACTTCATAGGGTTGTTCTGAAGATTTAATGAGATAATATAAGTAAAATCCATAGCACAATGCCTGGCATAGAGTAAGCACTTGAAGCACAGTGGTCATTATTATTATTACTTGATCAACTCCAAAACTTCAATTAATTTTATGTTATATAGACAGTTTTAATGTCAGCAGAGGTGCTTCAATGTGTGCCAACAACAAAAAAAAAAATGCAGAATGGAAAAGAATACAAAGTTCAGGCCTATAAGAAAAGAATTCAATGTTTTTTCTCCCCATGACAGACATATTATGCCAGAGTGGAAAATTGGAAAGTGACTTCTTATCATGAGAGTGTAGGAAGTTTCAATAAGAAACAGTTGAAATCCAAGGGATTTTAAGACCTATGAGAGTAGCAGAAATTTTCGTATGCTGTGGTGAGAGGGGCTCTGAAATTATAGTAAGCCAGGGGGGAAAAAGGCATTATAAGTAATTCTTTGGGGAAGTTCTACCAGAAACTTAGTCACTTCCTTTATTTTTCTAGCAGCGGCTGCCAGGCTCATGAAATGGTCTTTGGCTGAACAAAAATCCCATGCCAGAGAAGAGTATGGCACAGACACCTGTTTTTTCCCCAATATTCCCTTTGTCCTCTAGTAACAGAATTCCAAATTTTTAGCTGATCATATGGTTACCCAGCATAAAGATTTCCCAGTGGTCCTTGTAGCTAATTGTGAACAGGAGACTAAGTCCTGGTCAATGGGATATAAGTGGAGATAGAGTATACAAACCCTGGAAAATGTCCTTAAAGGGAGGGTTCTGTCCTTCTCTTTCCTTTCCTCCTTCTTGCTGGCCAGAATGGCTGGAGGTAGCCCTCTTTGACCACGAGATATCCTTCATAGTGGAGTCCAGACATAGAAGAGCTCTGAAACCAACAGGCTAGACCATATCAGCCCTGCTATGGTAACTCTGCACTTGAACGCATGAGAGAAACAACCTGTTTTGTTTAAGCTACTCTTATTTAAGGTTTTCTATCCCTGTCACCCAAACTTAAGTCTAACTAATCACAGTTGTTCTAGTGTAGACTGTGTAAACATCTCCTTGTGATAAACAAGTGTTCCAAGGCAGATTTACTTAAGTTTTACCTTTTTTTTTTTTTAAATGACGGACACACTAACAGGGGGTACTCAAATAAGGATTTAGTGTACTTTGAAACTCATCCTTACAGGATTCAGGGGATCAGTCAAAAATCAAATAGGCTGCTAAAGGCCACATAAAGAGGGGATAACAAGGAACAACAGAACTATGGATGTCATGGAAAATGTAGCACCATCTTACAGCATCCATCTGTTGAACAGCAAGAGAAATGGAAAAGTGAAAGCTACATTTTTCAGTGTAACTAAGTCCTGCTTCTGAAAAGCTTCCTTTACACTTAGATGAGATATTTAAATTGATCATGCTGTGCCTATGGACAGGAACAGGGTTGTTTTTCTGCCATGTCATGCTAGTGAACCTTTGATGAGGACTATCTGCTATTGAAAATCTACTGTTGGGCTCACAATGCAAGTGCTTGGTGGTAGATTGTGGAAGCAAAGCAGCCAAAGGTCTCCTAATAATTTTATCCTGTTAGAATGAAACGGATTCCTTTTAGCTATTCTTTGAAGGATCAATTAGTATTGCATTTTAGGGAGAAAAGATCATTAATCAGAACCATTATTAGGACAACTCAGTGGTTTTAGAATTCAACAGCTATTTGGTTTATTATTTTTTAAGAACTAAGAACTTGTACAGTTTTGGGACAAAGTACTCCCACAGGCCTATAAAAAGAAATCAATAGTTTCCCCCACTTTAATATTGGATTCGTTATTCAGAGTGCAGGGAGTACTTAATTTTCAAGAGCCATGTGTGAGTATTGACATTTCAGCTATATAGACATAACTTTATTTACTGTAGTAAAAGCATATTAATGTTGATTTATTTAAACACTTCAGTGAAGTGGCAGTTCAGTTTAATCAAACACCAACCTAATTGGGTTATGTTTGATTTAAAAGTTTCAAAACACTACTATAAGACTAGTTAAAGGCTGAATTTAGAAAAGTTATAATCATTAAAAATTTACATTATGTGCTAAGGCTATACTGACTTTAGTGGCAAATTTCCAAGAAGCAGACCTTTTAAAAGACTAACTGTCTGTAACTATGTAATACCCTCAGCGCTGAGCAGCCCTTGCCATTGACTTGCAAATATGAAGTTAGAACACTGCCCAGAGCATAGACAAGAAAAAAAAATGCCTAAAATGTAGAAGGGGTAAAAAGAGTATTGCTATATGTTTGCATCTTTCTTTCTTTTTAATTTCCAAATTGCACATTCTACAATTGTCATAGCACCAGCTAAAATTATGTTTTGTAAGTTATCGAAGCATACTCAGAAATTCACTCCTCACAACTCTTTACAGATGTGCCATATATTCTAAGCACAGGATGCCACACATCCTTATGAAACTTGAAAAATGCAATTATTGAGAGAGAAGGGGTATCAACATAACTGAATTTTTCAAGATTCTCTTGAAAAATTTTGCATCCTGTAGGCAAGGCCATAGTAAGCTTTTATTGAGCAGAGGGGGAGGGAAGAAGTTCATAAAGTGAAAGAGGATTTTGGACTGAAATGATAAAATATTTTTTTTCATCAAAGTTAATACAAATGCCCTGTAATTGATATTTTTCTCTAATTTTCAGTTTAGATAGTAGAAGTATTAAGTCTCTAAACCTGTGGTGACTAATAGAGTAGTCACTTGCTTAATAACATATGGTTATTGAGAACTTGAAATGCAGCTAGTGCAACCAAGGTACTACATTTTTAGTTTTAATTAATTTTTATTAATTTAAATTTAAATTGACACATGTTGCTAGTGGTCACATATTAGACAGTACAGATCTAGCAGCTTGATCAAATTCTGCTTTGTTTTCTTTTCAAGACAACTTCATAGGTGGTGATGAAAAGATGGGTTCCACTAAACCTGTACTGTCCAATATGGCAGCCGTTAGCCACACATGACTTTGAGCACATGAAATGGGCCTAGTGCAAATTAAGATGCACTGTAAGTGCAAAATACACACTGAGTTTCTATGTATTTGTATGAAAAAGGAATGTACTATATCTTATCACTAATCATTTAAATAGATTACTTGGTGAAATTATGATATTTAATACCTTATGTTAAATTATTAGTTTAATTTCACCCTTCATTTTATATATTTTTTATTTGGCTAGTAGAAAAATTTAAATAATATATATATAACTCACATTATATTTCCATTGGACAGTATTGCCCTAAACAAACCATGCCAATAATTTAGTTCACTAAGCATGAAAATATAGCATCAGTGAAAAAGCATTGAAATAGTACTGCAACTACACCACAATAAAAATTTAAAAAAAATAATACTACAAAAATTTGCTATTCTTTGACTGATTACTCCATTTTTAAATGAACTCTTTCTTTACCATGTGCCTCATGGCACACAACATGAAAATCTCATTAATATCTTATGGCAAACTAACTTGTCCCCTCACAGCTTTGGTTCCTCTGCCTTCTCTACCTAGACTGTCCCAATGGATACTCTTCCTGGTGTGCGGTCTTTATTCCTTCTTCTCCCACTTTGCTGTCTCCTTACCTCTGAGTTGCAGCCTTAGCTTTGATCTTAGTGGTGGTCTGTGAAGCTGTTTCCAAAACAGATCCTTCAGGCTACTGAGTCACCATTCTTTGATCGGGTTTGCTATACAACTGCCATCTCTTTTTCTCTCTTCTTTTTCCCCTCAATCTATTGACTCTCAGAAATAGAGTTTCTTTTCTGAGATTAAATATGTTTTGGGCATGATTTGATACCACAGATTTCCTGTGATGCCATCCAATCTTTCTTGGTGAAGGACAATGACAGCTGTTTTTCAGTAGCATCCCCATTTTTCACCATATTGTCTCTTTTTCCAAATTACGATGATTGAATCAGGGGAGACTCCATGGCTTACTCACAAAACCTAAACTGCCTACTCTGAAAAGAATTAACCTAGAGCTGGTACTTTTCTTTATTTTTTTAAGTTAATTTTATTTATTTTTTTATATAGCAGGTCCTTCTTAGTCATCCATTTTACACACATCAGTGTATACATGTCAATCCCAATCTCCCAATTCATCACACTCCCACCCCCACCCCAAACTGCTTTCCCCACTTGGAGTCCATCCATTTGCTCCCTACATCTATGTCTCAATTTCTGCCTTGCAAAACGGTTTATCTGTACCATTTTTCTAGGTTCCACATATATGCGTTAATCTGCGATATTTGTTTTTCTCTTTCTGACTTACTTCACTCTGTATGACAGTGTCTAGATTCATCCACGTCTCTAAAAATGACCCAATTTTGTTTTTTTTAATGGCTGAGTAATATTCCATTGTATATATGTACCACATCTTCTTTATCCATTCAGCTGTCAATGGGTATTTAGGTTGCTTCCATGACCTGGCTATTGTAAATAGTGCTGCAATGAACATTGGGGTGCATGTGTCTTTTTGAATTATGGTTTTCTCTGGGTATATGCCCAGTAGTAGGATTTCTGGGTCATGTGGTAATTCTATTTTTAGTTTTTTAAGGAATCTCCAAACTGTTCTCCATAGGGGCTGTATCACATTACATTCCCACCGACAGAGCAAGAGAGTTTCCTTTTCTCCACACCCACTCCAGGATGTGTTGTTTTTAGATTTTCTGATGATGCCCATTCTAACTGGTGTGAGGTGATACCTCAATGTAGTTTTGATTTGCATTTCTCTAATAATTAGTGATGTTAAGCAGCTTTTCATGTCCTTCTTGGCCATCTGTATGTCCTCTTTGGAGAAATGTCTATTTAGGTCTTCTGCCCATTTTTGGATTGGGTTGTTTGTTTTTTTTTAATATTGAGCTGCATGAGCTGTTCAGATATTTTGGAGATTAACCCTTTGTCTGTTGATTCGTTTGCAAATAATTTTTTCCCATTGTGAGGGTTGTCTTTTCGTCTTGTTTGTAGTTTCCTTTGCTTTGCAAAAGCTTTGAAGTTTCATTAGGTCCCATTTGTTTATTTTTGTGTTTATTTCCATTACTCTAGAAGGTGGATCAAAAAAGAACTTGGTGTGATTTATGTCAAAGAGTGTTCTTCCTAAGTTTTCCTCTAAGAGTTTTATGGTGTCTGGTCTTAAATTTAGGTATCTAATCCATTTTGAGTTTACTTTTGTGTATGGTGTTAGGGAGTGTTCTACTTTGATTCTTTTACATGTAGCTGTCCAGTTTTCCCAGCACCACTTATTGAAGAGACTGTCTTTTCTCCCTTGCCTCCTTTGTCAGAGATTAGTTGACCATAGGTGCGTGGGTTTATCTCTGGGCTTTCTATCCTGTTCCATTGATCTATATGTCTCTTTCTGTGCCAGAACCATGTTGTCTTGATTACTGTAGCTTTGTAGTATAGTCTGAAGTCAGGGAGTCTGATTCCTCCAGCTCCGATTTTTCCCTGAAGACTGCTTTGTCTATTCGGAGACTTTTGTGTCTCTATACAAATTTTAAGATTTTTTGTTGTAGTTCTGCAAAAAATGACATTGGTAATTTGATAGGGAATGCATTGAATCTGTAGATTGCTTTGGGTAGTATAGTCATTTTCACAATATTGATTCTTCAAATCCAAAAACATGATATATCTCTCCATCTGTGTGTATCATCTTTAATTTCTTTCATCAGTGTCTTATCGTTTTCTGCATACAGTTCTTTTGCCTCCCTAGGTCAGTTTATTCTTCGGTATTTTATTCTTTTTGTTGCAATGGTAAATGGGAGTGTTTCCTTAATTTCTCTTTTAGATTTTTCACCATTAGTGTATAGGAATGCAAGAGATTTCTGTGCATTAATTTTGTATCCTGCAACTTTACCAAATTCATTGATTAGCTCTACTAGTTTCCTGGTGGCATCTTTAGGATTCTCTATGTATAGTATCATGTCATCTGCAAACAGTGACAGTTTTACTTCTTCTTTTTAAATTTGTATTCCTTTTATTTCTTTTTCTTCTCTGATTACCATGGCTAGGACTTTCAAAACTATGTTGAAAAATAGTGATGAAAGTGGACATCCTTGTCTTGTTCCTGATCGTAGAGGAAATGCTTTCACTTTTTCGCCATTGAGAATGATGTTTGCTGTGGGTTTGGCATGTATGGACTTTATTATGTTGAGGTATGTTCCCTCTATGCCCACTTTCTGGAGAGTTTTTATCATAAATAGGTGTTGAATTTTGTCAAAAGCCTTTTCTGCATCTATTGAGATGATCATATGGTTTTTATTCTTCAATTTGTTAATATGGTGTATCACATTGATTGATTTATGTATATGGAAGAATCCTAGCAGCCCTGGGATAAATCCCACTTGATCATGGTGCATGATCCTTTTAATGTTTTGTTGAATTCTGTTTGCTAGTATTTTGTTGAGGATTTTTGCATCTATATTCATCAGTGATATTGGTCTGTAATTTCCTTTTTTTGCAGTATCTTTGTCTGGTTTTGGTATCAGTGTGATGGTGGCCTCATAGAATGAGTTTGGGAGTGTTCCTTCCTCTGCAATTTTTTGGAAGAGCTTGAGAAGTGCGGGTGTTAGCTCTTCTCTAAATGTTTGATATAATTCACCTATGAAGCCATCTGGTCCTGCACTTTTGTTTGTTGGAAGAATTTTAATCACAGTTTCAATTTCATTACTTGTGATTGGTCTGTTCATATTTTCTATTTCTTCTTGGTTCAGTCTTGGAAAGTTATACCTTCCCAAGAATTTGTCCATTTCTTCCAGGTTTTCCATTTTATTGGCATAGAGTTGCTTGTAGTAGTCTCTTAGGATGGTTTGTATTTCTGTGGTGTCTGTTGTAACTTCTCCTTTTTCATTTCTAATTTTATTGATTTGAGTCCTTTCCCTCTTTTTCTTGATGAGTCTGGCTAATGGTTTATCGATTTTGTTTATCTTCTCCAAGAAGCAGCTTTTAGTTTTACTGATCTTAGTAATTGTTTGTTTTTCTATTTCATTTATTTCTGCTCTGATGTTTATGATTTATTTCCTTCTCCTAACTTTGGGTTTTGTTTGTTCTTCTTTCTCTAGTTCCTTTAGGTGTAAGGTTACATTGTTTATTTGAGATTGTTCTTGTTTCTTGAAGTAGGATTGTATTGCTATAAACTTCCCTCTTAGAACTGCTTTTGCTGCATCCCATAGGATTTGGATCATCGTGTTTTTATTATCATTTGTCTCTAAGTATTTTTTTTTATTTCCTCAGTGATCTCTTGGTTATTTAGTAACATATTGTGTAGCCTCCATCTGTTTGTGTTTTTTACTTTTTTTTCTCTGTAATTGATTTCTCATCTTATAGCATTGTGATCAGAAAAGATGCTTGATATGATTTCAATTTTCTTAAATTTACTGAGGCTTGGTTTGTGACTCAAGATGTGATCTATCCTGGAGAATGTTCTATGCACACTTGAGAAGAATGTGTAATCTTCTGTGTTTGGATGGGATGTTCTATAAATATAAATTAAATCTACCTGGTCTATTGTGTCATTTCAAGCTTGTGTTTCCTTCTTAATTTTCTGTTTGGATGATCTATCCATTGGTGTAAGTGAGGTGTTAATGTCCCCCACTATTACTGTGTTACTTTCAATTTCCTCTTTTACAGCTGTTAGCAGTTGCCTTATGTATTGAGGTGCTCCTATGTTGGGTGCATATATATTTATAATTGTTATACCTTCTTGTTGGATTGATCCCTTGATCATTATGTCATGTCATTCCTTCTCTCTTGTAAATTTCTTTCTTTTAAAGTCTACTTTACCTGATATGAGTATTGCTACTCCAGCTTTCTTTTGATTTCCATTTGCATGGAATATCTTTTTCCATCCCCTCACTTTCAGTCTGAATGTGTCCCTACGTCTGAAGTGGGTCTCTTGTAGACAGCATATATATGGGTCTTGTTTTTGTATCCATTCAGCAAGCCTCTGCCTTTTGGTTGGAGCATTTAATCCATTCACGTTTAAGGTAATTATTGATATGTATGTTCCTATTACCATTTTCTTAATTGTTTTGGGTTGTTTTTGTAGGTCCTTTTCTTCTCTTGTGTTTCCCACTTAGAGAAGTTCCTTTAGCATTTGTTGTAGAGCTTGTTTGGTGATGCTGAGTCCTCTTAGCTTTTGCATGTCTGTAAAGCTTTTGATTTCTCCATTGAATCTGAATGAGATCCTTGCCTGTTAGAGTAATCTTGGTTGTAGGTTCTTCCCTTTCATCACTTTAAATATGTCATGCCACTCCCTTCTGGCTTGTAGAGTTTCTGCTGAGAAATCAGCTGTTAACATTATGGGAGTTCCCTTGTATATTATTTGTCATTTTTCCCTTGCTGCTTTCAATAATTTTTCTTTGTCTTTAATTTTTGCCAATGTGATTACTATGTGTCTCGGTGTGTTTCCCCTTGGGTTTATCCTGTACGGGAATCTCTGCACTTCCTCAACTTGGTTGGCTATTTCCTTTCCCATGTTAGGGAAGTTTTCGACTATAATCCCTTCAAATATTTTCTCTGGTCCTTTCTCTCTCTTCTCCTTCTGGGACCCCTATCATGTGAATGTTGTTGCACTTAATGTTGTCCCAGAGGTCTCTTAGGCTGTCTTCATTTCTTTTCATTCTTTTTTCTTTATTCTGTTCTCCAGCAGTGAATTCCACCATTCTCTTTTCCAGGTCACTTATCTGTTCTTCTGCCTCAGTTATTCTGCTACTGATTCCTTCTAGTGTATTTTTCATTTCAGTTATTGTGTTTTTCATCTCTGTTTGTTTGTTCTTTAATTCTTCTAGATCTTTATTAAACATTTCTTGCATCTTCTCGATCTTTTTCTCCATTCTTTTTTCGACGTCCTGGATCATCTTCACTATCATTACTCTGAATTCTTTTTCTGGAAGGTTTCCTATCTCTACTTCATTTAGTTGTTTTTCTGGGATTTTATCCTGTTCCTTCATCTGGTACATAGCGCTCTGCCTTCTCATTTTGTCTGTCTTTCTATGAATGTGGGTTTTGCTCCACAGGCTGCAGGATTGTAGTTCTTCTTGCTTCTGCTGTCTGCCCTCTGGTGGATAAGGCTATCTAAGTGGCTTGTGCAAGTTTCCTGATCTAGAGCTGGCACTTTTAAATAAGAAAATTTCTTATTATAAGAGAAGACAAGCAGATGAGGGGGTATTCACTCTTAATTACTTCTAAAATCTTCTCCCTAGATCATAGGAATCCTACATCACTACCAGCTGGACTAAAAACCATAAAACCCAAGCTAATATCAAGAATTATCAACCAGAAGGAAATATTTCAGGGAATTGAATTCCCCTTCTTGCTAAAAATTAATGAATAAGTGAATAGATTAATTGCTTAGAAAAAAAGAAAAGGCATTTTCTGTTTTTATTGGCTAAAACAGCACACTAACCTTACACAGAATAAAATGGTATACCAAACATACAAAAAGGGTCCATAATTATTAGAGGTCTGAAAGAAAAAAAGAAGCCTGAAGAAAATACAAGTTACCAAAGCTGTGATAATATTCCGATATAATAATGAATGATGTGAAATAAATATGTGTAATCTTCCAAGCCAAAATTAAAACATTCAAATTAAGTTCTAACTTCAAAAAAATAAAAAAGAACACTCTATATAAGGAAAGTATACAACTCCCTGCACATAGTGAGACATGAATGGCACCAGAAACACCTCTCATCCCCCTTCTCCCCTGCCTTCTATTACTTGCTATCCCCTCCTAAACACACACATACATACACAGACACCTGTACCTTCTTTGGGTACTGTAGAATGAAGGAGCCCATTAAGGTACAGCTATTACCTAGGAGGAGAATTACATTAAAGGAATCTCAACCCTTACCACTTGAATTAGGCTTTCAGTTCTATCTCCTAGCAGAGAACATAGCCCAAGCTGGACTGAAATGTATACAGTTACATTTTGTTAGGTAGGAGAGGGCAATATAGGGCTGGATACGGTATGCTTCCTCACATGTGGGAGGAATCACACCAGCAATCTCTAGATATTCAGGAGTAGAGGTAGAGGACAGGATGAGGATTACGATCATATGAAAAGATGTGATGTGACAAATAGGAGAAAGGGAGAAGAGTAAGGGAGATGAAGAAATATCCCAGAGAAAAATTCCTTGTGCTGGCGTTTTACTAGGTCTGGCACCCTCCCCCACAAAGCTCTTAATGCTTATGAGGGTAAATATAGCAGAGTGGAAAATGGACAATGAAAGATGGATGGCACCTAACAAAGAAACCATTAGTAAGAATATAAAAAGAAATATCACTGTGTTGAAACCTACCAGTAAACAACACTTACATGCCATTTTGATGGTCACCAACCTGATGTATTTAAAATTATAACTGAAATTCTTAGTGAGTCAAGTATAATTTATTTCTTATTAGAATACACCAGATACTAATGCAGGGACTGGACAAAGACATGAATGAGAGACAGAGAAGAATCAGCACTTGGATTTACCAGAGGCAAGAGATGGGTTCAGTCTGGAATTTCAGCCTTACTGCCAGTGATGTGTGTAAGAACTGGTAACTGAATTTTTTAAATAAACACCAAGAACCAACTAAAGAGAAAGATATACAAATTGTAATCCAGGGAGAAATTATAACAAGGACAACTCTTATCTAACTTTGGAACCTGAGGTGAGGGTCAGTTGTGGAACATAAAAATTTTTCTTAGACTAGTACTATTCATGGTAGCTTTCACTTATGAGTTGGTTATTTTCACATTTGCTCTCCATCTATTTTTCAGAGGATGCACATATGTGGTCATGCAATATCCAAAGGGAAAATTCCCTTATGTCTGTGACAAGGAGTACATTCACAAACAGATTTTTTAAATTTATTTTTTTCATTCATAATGATTTTTTAAAAAATGTTATTGGAGTACACTTGATTTACAATGTTGTGTTAGTTTCAGGTATATAGTAAAGTGAATCAGTTATACATATACATATATACACTCGTTTTTAGATTCTTTTCCCATATAGGCTATTACAGAGTACTGAGGAAACTATTCACATGAGTAACTTGAGTGCTTCATGTACTATGGAGTCTGTGAGAGCCTGGAACATTTAATGTAACTTCTTCCTTCATAGCATCTAATCTAACGAAGGGGAGTGAAGCTCAAGCTCTTGGGAGAAGAAAGTATTAAAGTATTTCATAGTCTTTGAATTTTCGAAGCAGCAGACTTTGAAGGTTATTTAGTCAAACTTAATGCTTTCTTAAAAATTAATTTCACTCAGTAACAAATCTCCACCTTTAAAGAGTCAACTAGTACTACTAGGCTTATAATGACAAGAACAATCCCTGCCCCATCCTCTGCAAAAGCAAACCACATCCAACCCTTTCCTCTGTTTCTTCTGATATTTACCTCCCCCTATCTAAATTACACACTTACACTGTTATTTTAACATTTTTTTCAATTTAAAATACTATCTGTTGACTTCCTATTATAAGATGAGAATTCAGCTTTCCTAAATTCCCCCTTCGTCCTACACATACACCGTATTTGGTTAAATCAGTTCAATGTTTACACTATTATGATGATATAACATTATTTATAGCTGAACTACTCAATGTTTTATGATTACCTTCCTTTTCTTGTACTACTTTTAAAAAAATTTTGGAGCTCATTAATTGGCTCATATTTTCATTTGCTTAGTTTTTTATGTGCCAAAATTAATTCACTCCCAAATTCTCTAAAGAATCGAAAAACCTCTGAATATGCATTCAAAGATATCAGTATGCTATCGATGCCATGTTCTTGGAGGAATCCCTCTTAGAGCTTTCTGTCTTCCTGCTTCAATGTATACTGGGTGAGAAACCTGGCTGCCAGTTTCTTGGACTTCAGTATGGAAGGCGATTGAAGCTTTTACTGTTCAACACGTAGACTTCCTCTTATTTCCCCTGTTTTCAGAAAAAAGCATCTCCTCTGTCCTCAGTTGGGCCTGGTGTCTCTGAGTGCAGAGCCTGAGTGGTTAAGCCGTTCCAAAGAGTAAACTTTCAGTCTCCAACCAGAATAGGGGTGGGAGAAACAGCTGTCTGGGGGGACAGGATGGGAAGGGGACCTGGGGTGGGAGTTTAACTCCATGTTTTAAAACATTTCATCAGGCAGCCTATTTTCAGTCTCACCCAATGCCCTGCCTGAAGAACTATTTGATATTTCTAGTTTTTGAAACTTTCTGGGATTCTCTGGTAAAAATGTGATTGCTTCCTGCTTCCCAACCCCCCTCCTTTGCAGGCTTAGGTTTCACTTATTCAGGGTCTGTTGAATCAGTATAACACTTGTCCGTCTGCTTTCCAACCTCCAGCTTTTTTGTTTGTTTGTTTGCTATCTCATCTGCTGTCATCTCCTAGCCAATTGGGGTTGTTTTCTCATTTGGTAAGTTATGCCCTTTTTACTTCTTTAATATCATTTTAGGGGGATTAGAAGATGGAACGGAGGTACGTGCTTGCATTCAGTTCACCATGTAAAGATCATTCATTTAAAAATACTATTTAAGGGGACTTCCTTGGTGGCACAGTTGTTAGGAATCCGCCTGCATGGGTTTGATCTCTGGTCTGGGAAGATCCCACATGCTGTGGAGCAACTAATCTCATGTGCCACAAGTACTGAGTCTGCGCTCTAGAGCCCACGAGCCACAACTACTGAGCCTGTGTGCCACAACTACTGATGCCTGCGTGCCTAGAGCTTGTGCTCTGCAACAAGAGAAACCACTGCAATGAGAAGCCTACGGACCACAACGAAGAGCAGCCCCTGCTCGCCACAACTAGAGAAAGCTTGCACACAGCAATGAAGACCCAATGCAGCCAAAAATAAATTAAAAATTAAAAAAAATTAAAATACTATTTAAATACTACTTAAAATACTTTAAGATTTGGGAATATCCAGTAGGTCTAAGTCCACAATATTTCCAAATGACAGAACCAGGTCCAGAGAGAACCCAGAATTCCTAAATCTTGGTTCTGTGCACTTTCCACTTATCCTACTGACTCCCTCATATGTAAAGACTATCTTCTCCACTGTTTTGACATTCTAATAAGTGTTTAGAGCTTTCTATCAAGTATTCTGAGTACAAGGTTTAATGCATTTAGAGGTCTGTTTATTACAGGTTGACTAATTGCCCTACGAGTGGTTTCTTTTGCCAATTTTTAAACAGTACTCAACCCTAGGTATGCTTAGGAATACATAATTAAAACACCATAGTTGACATTCATAAAATTAGACTCAATAACTCCAGAATCTTAGTTTCTTATTACTAATTAGACTCGGCAATTTCAAAGAGATTATAACTCTTTGCTGGTGGTTGGGAAACTGTGGCTCTTTCAGGATGAAAAGAACAGCCTAAATATGAACAGGGCAAACTTCCATTGGTCAGTTTAAGAACTTTATGGCAATAGCTCCCCCTCCATCTGAATGTGTAAAGAGTAGTGTTAAAGTCAGTTGTCTCTTAGAGAACTGGAAAAATCCCCAACTGCCTCCTAAGCACATACTAACTATGGCTCTGATTACACATTGTAAGGATTTGGGGAGAAATCATTTGGGCTATGATATTAAAGCAATAACTGGGCAGAGAAGGGAATGGGGGAAGGTAAAAGGAGGGACTTATTTCACAGCAGTTATAAGAAGGTAGTGCAAGAGGGGAAATGGAAGAGGGGATTGGGAGTCAGAGACTGGCTGCCTTCCTTGCCTAAACAAAAGGTTTTAGGACAGTGCTCCCTAATCAGTGTTTTAAAGAACACTGATTTGCCAAGAATGGGTTTCAGGTTAGCCAACATATTGATCCCCGCAGTCCTTGGGGTGGTTGAGCAGAATCTGAGGCAGCCAGAGTCCCTGATGGTCTCTGATATCTGTCACACACATATTTTTGTTTTCTTTATGTGCTCTGGTGTGGAAAAAAAAAGTTGGTAATTATTGTCTTTAAAAGATCAAGGCATAACTACAGGCAGAAGTTTACCTAGAACCCATTTATAGATATGTTGGGAAGCACAGGTACTGTTATCCCCATTAAGGCCACAAAAGACAGAGTAGTAGTGTTCTTTGCTGCTGCACAGACTTGGAGTTGAGGATGTCACTGATCTTGCAAAATAGCCACTTGTTTCATTAAATAGAGTTGGTCTCCCTTTATTAATAAAGGCTCTCTTTAAAGGACATTCCATGGCTTACTCCACATGTTTATTCTAATATTTCCATCACATCTTCTCTGGTATCTTTAAGCGTAACTTCATTATTCTTAGTTACAGCTCCTTTGTATCTTTTACTAAGCTAAATCTACCTTTTCTCTTGCTAATGTTTGCACAATTGGAGACATATGTAGAACTTTAGACCTCCCCGTAAGCCAAGTTATATGTATTTTATTCTTTTAATCATCTTTATAAATTACCCACTCTCATTCCTTAAGCCAAGGAAATTTTATTTCCTCATACTATTGAAACATGGCATATTTTCTCTGCTATGACACTGTAGTTTATAGACATCGGTCCTGTATTATATTCCCTCTCTGTCTTTTTTAATCTGCTACTTTAGTTAAGTAAGACGTGGATTCAGAATGATAAATTTCAAAAGGCACATTCCTATAGGGACACAAAATGCAGACAGAAGGCAGAGGTGCAAAGAAGGGACTAGAAATTAATGCAAGATGTAGATATTAACCTTCTAGCACCAGGAGACAGGACACTGGAGGTTCAGCCACTAATCATGCACCTAGAAAAGATTCTATAACCACTGTACTCTTCTATGAAAGTAGTATGAGACACAAAACACCATGCATGCTTCCTCTGCCCCAATGCCCTGCAGTCTAAGAATTAAAGGTCAAGAGAGTGAGAATGACTAGACAGTAAAGTAGGAGAAAAATCAGGCCAGTATAATGTCAAGCAATCCAGGAGAAACAGTGGTTCAAGAAGACATGATTAACAGGATCAGATACAACCAAGATGTTGAGAAAGATGAAGACACAGTTACCAGTGGATTTTACATCATGGTGGTCATCCATGATTTTACCAAAAGCTGTTTTGGTTGGTTGGAATGGACAGGGGCCAGATTGCAGTGTACTGAATAGCAGAAGTGTGAGCATGATGCTGCGGGTGTGTCCTGGCCAGAGGAGCAGGTTTTGGGCAATTGCTGGGGGATCAAGTGCATTTTTAAGAGATGGAAAACCTTTGACTAATTTCTCTGTTTCATGGTCATGCTTTCCCACAGCTTACTTTAATAGTTTTTCACCATATTCTTAACAATGATTATGAAAGCATAATACTTTTGCAGAATTTGCCTCAAGGGGAAAGTCTGTTCCCCTTGCTCTACCCTCAGCTGTGTTCAAAAGCCAATTAGAGATGTGGAAATGGAGTCAATGATTGTGAAAAACTCTTTCAAGTTCTTCCATGAAAGGGAGTAGAGAAACATGGCCGTAGATAAGAGAGATTTGCTAGTTTAGGAGTTGCATTTGCTAATTTCTTTAAAATAGGAAAGAGTAGAGCATGTTTGAATGCCATTAGAAATGTTTCAGTCAAAAAAGAGAGATTAAGGTGATGGGATCCAGAGCACAAATGGCAGGGCTGGCCTTTGACAGGGGCTTGAACTCTTCAGCCATTGTAATATGAGGGGAAACAGAGCATGGATATGGATTCAGGAATAAATAACACTTAGAGGGCCACTAGGAAGATTTCAGTGAGATAATAAATGTGACTCTCCTGGCCTCCTGATTGGCACATGGAAGGTGCTTGATGTATACTACTTCCCCTGTCCGCTGCTCACCCTGCCATCTCATACTCTCATGTACCCAGATCACACTCCCTAGTCTGGAATTGCTGACCCCCTGTAACTATCCAAACTGTCCTCTCTCCCTTCACTGACAAGAATCCTTCATTCTGTCAAGGCCCGTTCCCCCCTGATTAGCCCCACACACCGTGCTCAGTGCTCCCTCACAAGTCACTATCACACTACACCTCAATTTCCCTGTAGCCTTTTTCAAGTAACATCATCATCTTCCCTACAATTTCTCTATCTTTCCTTCCAATCCAACTATCAATTTTGACATTAAAGTAATGAGCGTCATCCCACAAACTCTTACTCAGCCTTTTTTGGTTATTATACACTTGTGCATTTCCTATTCCTCTTGCAGATTTTCTCTACTCCTTTCGTCTTCTAGGAAATTAGCAAGCAGTATACATCAGCAAAGTTGTACATATTAGTATCCACAAAAGAATGACTCCATCTTCTATATTACTGTGCTTCCCACAAGCACATACAAAGTTAACTTGTGAGTTAAAGAGTTCCTCCATTATCCCTGACAGGACTCTATGATGAAGATAAAATGTAGTAATTCTGTTTTATTTTTTTTTCAGCTTTACTGAGATATAATTGATACACAACATTTTATAAGTTTAAGGTGTACAATGTGCTGATTTTATACACATATATACTGTGAAATGGTTACCACAATGAGGTTAGTTAACACATCTTTAACCTCACATACTTACCATTTGTTGTTGTTGTTGTTGTTGTTGTTATGGTGAGAACACTAAAACTCTACTTTCATAGCAACTTTCAAGTATACAACACAGTACTGTTAACTGGAGTCACCATGATGTACCTTAGATTCCTAGAACTCATTCCTCTTATATCTGAAAGTTTTACCCAACAGCTCCCCATTTTCCCCACCCCTTAGCCCCTGGCAACCACCATTCGACTCTCTGTTTCTATGAGTATAATGTTTTTAGATTCCATATATAAGACAAATACTATATTATCATATGATAATATAGTATTTGTCTTTCTATGTCTGACTTATTACACTTAGCATAATGCCCTCAAGGTTCATCTATGTGTCACAAACGGCAGGACTTCCTTATTATTTATGTCTAATATTCCAGTAAATATACACAATATATATTATATATAATATATATAATAGATAATACTCCATTTTATATATACACACACACACACACACATTTCCTTTATCCATTCATCCATTGCTGGACACCTAGGTTGTTCCCATATCTTAGCTATTACAAATAATGCTTCAAAGAACATAGGAGTGAAGATATCTCTTCAAGATAGTGATTTTGTTTTCTTTAGATATATAGCCAGAAGTGAGATTGCTGGATCATATAGTTATATTTAAAATTTTTGTAGAAACCTCCATACTGTTTTCCATAGTGGCTGTACCATTTTGCATTCCTACCAATTGTACACAAGCGTTACCTTTCTCCACACCCTTGCCGACTTATCTCTTGTATATTTGATGATAGCCATTATGACAGGTGTGAGATGACATCTCATGTGGTTCTGATTTTCTGTTCCCTGATGATTAGTGATGTTGATCATCTCTTCATGTACATGTTAGCCATTGAAAATGTAGTAACTGAATAAAAGGTCTCATTTAGACATGGATCTTCATTTTTTTTTTTTTTTTTTTTTTTTTTTTTTGCGGTACGTGGGCCTCTCACTGCTGTGGCCTCTCCTGTTGCAGAGCACAGCCTCCGGAGGCGCAGGCTCAGTGGCCATGGCTCACTGGTCCAGCCGCTCCGCGGCACGTGGGATCTTCCCAGACCGGGTCACGAACCCGTGTCCCCTGCATCAGCAGGCGGACTCTCAACCACTGCGCCACCAGGGAAGCCCGGATCTTCATTTTTCTCCCTTTATATTGTATATTATTATCACGCTCATCTTCAATAGCTCCAAAAGCACAATCATGACCAATTTTTGTGAATAAGAGTTGAGAGTTCAAGTTCATACCATAAACGTGTTATTGTCTGTCACATTAATGAGGTCTCAGGAATCCTTCAACATATGAGTTCTTGACACCAACCAACTCTTCAGGTGGGCTATGATGTCAAGGTATGTGCTAGACAGAAAGGCAATTCTTCCCAATAAACCTTATATATTTTAAAAAATGTATTTGGTTTTCCAAAGAAAAATGTTTCTGGCATTTTTCTTTTAATTTAGTAAATGGCCCAACTAAATGTCTCTCTGATGTCATTTTACAAGTGTGGTATTTATTTGGCTTGTGTGTGTGTGTGTGTATGTTGTAGGTAGTAGTTGTTGGTTTTGGAAATTCCAAAATATCTTGGATTAGAAATGGGATTGTTCCATAAGAAAGAGAAGCCAGGACTAGGTTGAATAACATCTTTTCTACGTTTCTAACTAGCTGTGTGATCTTGGCTAATTAGCTTAAACTTTCTGTGCTCTCATTTCTTACAATCTTAGTGAGGGGATTTGGTTTGGATCCATGGTTGTCTGTGCTCCAAGGTGTTTCAGGAACCCATATTGTAGGCTGCTGGGATTAAAGAGGGCATTGAGCTAACCAGAGGTTTAGAAATAAGAAGCCCTAAGTTAAGGTAAAGTGCCTTTCTCATAGACATTGGTCAAATTCCTTTTAGTTATTTTTGGTTTTGCCTCATCACCAAAAGAATGAAAATTATGTTTCATGAACTTTCATGGGACCATGGTTAGTGGAGGGAGCCATATAAGCTACATGAGGCACTGGATTTAGAAATGAGGGACCCATACACAGAAAGGGAAACTTCATTACTATATTAAAGCATCATAGCAATACTTTGTAATACCCGTTCGGTGGAACAGAGTAGATAGTTAATGTTGGATTGAAGAGAACAGAGAAGAAATGCTCAGTAAACGTAAGTAAGAGTATAAGATGGAAAAAGATTGAATTTAATTTCCTCATGGAATAAAAAGGACAATTTGTTTTTGGTATAATCTATGTATAAAGATGCATTAAACACAAATGTAGTTATGTGAATTTTTTCTCCCTTTAATGAGTAGATCTTTTATATTACTTTTCTGGGAATAAATGAAAATATAAAAACACATTGGATTCTTTTGTTTTAATGAACATTAGATCCATAAGATATAAATAAGGAGTTGGTAAAAAGTGAGTTCAACAGTCATATAAATCTGTTTAAAGCCAGATTAAATTTGTTTTTCTCTCTGTGATACCTTTTAGAGCCATTACTTTATAGATGTGAATTGAGAATCTGCTCTTGGTAGATTCTGGTTTAGTGTTTCCCAAATTTGTTTTAACATGATTCCCTTTCTGAAGAGGATTAGGTGTGTCAGAGAACATGCTAGGGAATGCAGTGCTTAATAGGGATCTTATCATCAATTAATGGTAATATTATAATCATTAATTTGAAAATTCAAATAAAAAACAGCTAGCAATATATATCTAGTGCTTCAGCAAAGACATAGAGTGATAAATAGACTTCATAAATCTAAAATACAAAATGGAGCACTCAAAATATAAAGGTACTACAAACAGATCTTGAACAACTTTATTTAAAGACAGCAAATCTGACCAAGTACAATAATGAAAATTATATAAAATATAAATATATAAGTATTCATAAATTTACCATGTCCCCAGGGTGTGTGTTTATGCTCATACTCCCTCACATATTTAATGTCCTTAGTTCTCTAGCCTTCCAGACTAACTTTTTCTTTTAATATCAAATGAAAAATATTCAAGTCCCTATTCTTATACAATTGCAGGAAGTCCAACACTCTTCTCAATATTCTCTTGTTTTTCCTAGTTGTTGCTAATACCTTTAATTCTGAATTCCAGCTTCTAGTTCAGTTCTTGATCTACTTCAGCCATCTTGGCACTATTATTACTGATATTTGTTCTCTCTCTTCACTGACTCACTCCACATGTAGATACTGAGTTGGTCAGAAGGTTTATTTGTTTTTTCCCTTAAAATGGCTCCAGTAGCACTTAGTTGTCTTAAATTTCATTCGAAACAATTCTGTTAGATTGTATTGTGACAACTGTCATATCAGCATGCATTAAAAAAACTTATTAAAATTGGTGAATTTTTGTGTAGCCATTTTAATATTGAAGATGGAAGAAAAAAAGCAACATTTTAGGCATATTATGCGTTATTATTCCAAGAAAGGTAAAAATGCAACTGAAACGCAAAAAAAGATTTGTGCAGTGTATGGAGAAGTGCTGCAACTGATTGAACATGTCAAAAGTGGTTTGCAAAGTTTCCTGCTGGAGATTTCTTGCTCTATGATGCTCCATGGTTGGGTAGACCAATTGAAGTTTACAGTGATCAAATCAAGACATTAACTGAGAACAATCAACATTATAACACACGCAAGATAGCCGACATACTCAAAATATCCAAATCAAGCACTGAAAATCATTTGCACCAGCTTGGTTATGTTAGTCACTTTGATGTTTGGGTTCCACATAATTTAAGCACAAAAAAACCTTCTTGACCATATTTCTGCATGTGATTCCCTACTTAAATGTAAAAAAAAATTCTGTTTTTAAAACAAATTGTGACAGGTAATGAAAACTGGATACTGTACAATAACATGGAACAGAAGAGTTCATGGGGAAGTTAAATGAACTACCAGCAACCACGCCAAAGGCTGGTCTTCAACCAAAGAAGGTGATGTTGTATATATGGTAGGATTGGAAGGGAGTTCTGTATTATTAGCTCCTTGCAGAAAAAACAAACGATTAATTCCAACAAGTATTGCTCCAAATTAGACCAAGTGAAAGCAGCACTCAGTGAAAAGCATCCAGAATTAGTCAAGAAAAAGCACATAATCTTCTACTGCAAGACCTCATGTTTCTTTAATGAACAGGTAAAATCTGTTCAGCTTGGCTGGGAAGTTCTGATTCCTCTGCCGTATTAACCAGACACTGCACCTTCAGATTGCCACTTATTTTGGTCTTTACAAAGCTCTCTTAATGGAAAAAATTCAATTCCCTGGAAGACTGTAAAAGGCAACGGGAACAGTTCTTTACTCAAAAAGATAAAAAATTGTGGGAAGATGGAATTATGAAGTTGCCTGAAAAATGGCAGAGGGTAGCAGAACAAAACGTTGAATATGTTGCTCAATAAAGTTCCTGGTGAAAATGAAAAATGTGTCTTTCATGTTTATTTAAAATCAGAATGAACTTTTTGGCCAACCCAATGAAACCCACTCTGCATGACCCCTCAAGGTACCACTAACACAGTGCTTTTGCATGCAATGGACTTTCTATTAAGCTGGCCTAGCAGAGGGAGATTACTGGACAGAGCAGGTATCAACTTGTAAAAATTGACATAAGTTCCTGCCATAGTGATGTTTTGTTATTGACAATCTGCCATGATTCTGGAGCCCATTCTCCCATTAACTCTTTTCCACAGATTCCTGATTCCTACTCTTGTCTCTGGCTGCTTGAGAGAAAATTCAAAATGCTTATAGAGGAGATCAATTTAGCTCCTATTTATTTCAACCTCTACTTTCAGCTCAAAGTCTTACCTTCATAACTGAAAGCCTCATTAATATGTTTCCCCAAACAAATCAGCTGTCTTTGTTCTTCTTCCCACCTTGACTACAGAAACAGCTGCAGCTATTCATTTATTTATTTATTTATTTGGCTGTGCTAGGTCTTAGTTGTAGCATGCAGGACCTTTGTTGCAGCATGTGGGATCTTTTAATTGCAGCATGTGGGCTGTTAGTTGCAGCATGGAGGATCTAGTTCCCTGACCAGGGATCGAACCTGGGCCCCCTGCCTTGGGAGCATGGAATCCAAACCACTGGATCACCAGGGAAGTCCCAGCTGCAGTTATTTAAACAACACTTTTTTTTTTCATAAAACACCTTTAGCCAAATATGAAAGAATTTTGTGGCTAATAATGGATTCCTGAGAAGGTGAAAAGGGAGGGACTATAAGAAATATGGGCAACCATTTGTGAATGACTTTGCCTTGTAAAATAACTTATGAACACCCTTACACAATTTGTTTTTATTATTTTCTTTTGAAGTAACATAACCTAATAAGTTCCATGCTGTGATCAAGGTGATTCTTTTGTGCTTTAAGAAATAAAATCTAGATTGGTTCAAGATGGTGGAGTAGAAGGACGTGCTCCCACTCCCTCTTGCGAGAGCAGCAGAATCACAACTAACTGCTGAAGAATCATCGATAGAAAGACACTGGAACTCACCAAAAAAGATACCCCACATCCAAAGACAAAGGAGAAGCCAGAGTGAGACCGGATGAGGGGTGCAATCACAATAAAATCAAATCCCATGACTGCTGGGTGGGTGACTTGCAAACTGGAGAACACTTATATCACAGAAGTCAACCCACTGGAGTGAAGGTTCTGAGCCTCAAGTCAGGCTTCCCAACCAGGGGGTCCGGCAACAGGAGGAGGGATTCCTAGAGATTCAGACTTTGAAGGCTAGCAGGATTTGATTGCAGGACCTCAACAGGACTGGGGGAAACAGACACTCCACTCTTGGAGGGCACACACAAAGTAATGTGCTCATCAGGACCCAGGGGAAGGAGCAGTGATGCCACAGGAGACGGAACCAGACCTACCTGCTAGTGTTGGAGGGTCCACTGCAGAGGTAGGGGGTGGCTGTGTCTCACCATGAGGATAAGGACACTGGCAGCAGAAGTTCTGGGAAGTACTCCTTGGCATGAGCCCACCAAGGGTCTGCCATGAGTCCCACCAAACAGCCCACGTAGGCTCCAGTGTTGGAACACAACAGGCCTCACCTCAGGGAGGGAACCAAGAGCCACCCATCAGCAGACAAGCAGATTAAAGTTTTATTGAGCTCTTCCCACCAGAGCAACAGCTAGCTCTACCAATCACCAGTCCCTCCCATCAGGAAACTTGCACAAGCCTCTTAGATAGCCTCATCTACCAGAGGGCAGAGAGCAGAAACAAGAAGAAATAAAATCCTGCAGCCTGTGGAACTACAACCACATTCACAGAAAGAGAGACAAGATGAAAAGGCAGTGCACTATGTACCAGATGAAGGAACAAGACAAAACCCCAGAAAAACAACTAAATGAAGTGGAGATAGGCAATGTTCCAGAGAAAAGAATTCAGAATAATGATAGTGAAGATGATCCAGGACCTTGGAGAAAGAATGGAGGCAAATAGCGAGAAGATGCAAGGAATGTTCAACAAAGCCCTAGAAGAATTAAAGAACAAAAAAACAGAGATGAATAATACAATAACTTAAATGAAAAATACACGAGAAGGAATCAATAGCAGAATAACTGAGGCAGAAGAATGGATAAGTGACCTGGAAGACAGAATGGTGGAATTCACTGCTGTGGAACAGAATAAAGAAAAAAGAATGAAAAGAAATGAAGACAGCCTAAGAGACCTCTGGAACAACATAAAACATAACAACATTCGCATGATAGGGGTCCCAGAAGGAGAAGAGAGAGAGAAAGGACCCAAGAAAATATTTGAAGAGATTATAGTTGAAAACTTCCTTAATATGGGAAAGGAAATAGTCAATCAAGTCCAGGAAGTGCAGAGTCCCATACGGGATACATCCAAGGACATATTAATCAAACCATCAAAAATTAACTACAAAGAAAAAAATATTAAAAGCAGCAAGAGAAAAAGCAACAAATAACATACAATGGAATCCCCATAAAGTTAACAATTGATCTTTCAGCAGAAACTCTGCAAGCCAGAAGGGAGTGGCAGGACATATTTAAAGTGATGAAAGGGAAAAACCTAAAACCAGGATTACTGTACCAGGCAAGGATCTCATTCAGATCCAATGGAGAAATTAAAACCTTTACCGACAAGCAAAAAAGCTAAGAGAAGTCAGCACCACCCAAACAGCTTTACAACAAATGCTAAAGGAACTTCACGAGGTAGGAAATACAAGAGAAAGAAAAGACCTAAAATGACAAACCCAAAACACTTAAGAAAATAGTAATAGGAATATACATATCGATAACTGTCTTAAACGCAAATGGATTAAATGCTCCAACAAAAGACACAGACTGGCTGAATGGATACAAAAAAAAAAGACCCGTATATATGTTGTATACAAGAGATGCACTTCAGACCTAGGGACACATACAGACTGAAAATGAGGGGATGAAAAAAGATATTCCATGCAAATGGAAATCAAAAGAAAGCTGGAGTAGCAGTGCTCATATCAGATAAAATAGATCTTAAAATAAAGAATGTTACAAGAGACAAGGAAGGACACTACATAATCATCAAGGGATCAATCCAAGAAGAATATATAACAATTATAAATATATATGCACCCAACATAGGAGCACCTCAATACATAAGGCAACTGCTAACAGCTGTAAAAGCGGAAGTCGAGTGTAACACAAAAACAGTGGGGGATTTTAACAGCTCACTTACACCAATGGACAGATCACCCAAACAGAAAATTAAGAAGGAAACACAAGCTTTAAATGATACAATAGAGCAGATAGATTTAATTGATAATTATAGGACATTCCATCCAAAAACAGCAGATTACACTTTCTTCTCAATGTGCACAGAACATTCTCCAGGATACATCACATCTTGGGTCACAAATCAAGCCTCATTAAATTTAAGCTAATTGAAATCATATCAAGCATCTATTCTGACCACAATGCTATGAGATGAGAAATCAAGTACAGAGAAAAAAATGTAAAAAACACAAACACATGGAGGCTAAACAATACGTTACTAAATAACCAAGAGATCACTGAAGAAATCAAAGAGGATATCCAAAAATACCTAGAGACGAATGATAATGAAAACACGATGATCCAAAACCTATGGAATGCAACAAAAGTAGTTCTAAGAGGGAAGTATAGAGCAATACAATCCTACCTAAAGAAACAACAAACATCTCAAATAAACAATCTAACTTTACACCTAAAGAAAGTCGAAAAAGAAGAACACACAAAACCCAAAGTTAGTAGAAGGAAAGAAACCAAAAAGACCAGAGCAGAAATAACTGAAATAGAAAGAAAGAAAAGAATAGAAAATATCAATAAAGCTAAAAGCTGGTTCCTTGAGAAGATAAACAAAATTGATAAACCATTAGGCAGACTCATGAAGAAAAAGAGGGAAAGGAATCAGATCAATAAAATTAGAAATGAAAAAGGAGAGGTTACAACAGGCCCTGCAGTAATACAAAGCATCCTAAGAGACTACTACAAGCAACTCTATGGCAATAAAATGGGCAACCTGGAAGAAATGGACAAATTCTTAGAAAGGTATAACCTTCCAAGACTGAACCAGGAAGAAATAGAAAATATGAACAGACCGATCACAAGTAATGAAACTGAAACTGTGATTTAAAATCTTCAAAGCAACAAAAGTAAAGGACCAGATGGCTTTACAGGTGAATTCTAACAAACATTTAGAGAAGAGTTAACTCCCAGGCTTCTCAAACTCTTCCAAAAAATTCCAGAGGAAGGAGCACTCCCAAATTCATTCTCATTCTGTGAGGCCACCATCACCCTGATACCAAACCAGACAAAGATACTACAAAAAAAGGAAATTAGAGACCAATAACACTGATGAATACAGATGCAAAAATCCTCAAAAGAAATACTAGCAAACAGATTCCAACAAAACATTAAAAGGATCATACACCTTGATCAAGTGGGATTTATCCCAGGGATGCAAGGATTCTTCAATATACACAAATCAATCAATGTGATACACCATATTAACAAATTGAAGAATAAAAACCATATGATCATCTCAATAGATGCAGAAAAAGCTTCTGACAAAATTCACCACACATTTATGATAAAAACTCTCCAGAAAGTGGGCATAGAGTGAACCTACCTCAACATAATAAATGCCATATATGACAAACCCACAGCAAACATCCTTCTCAATGGTGAAAAAGTGAAAGCATTTCCTCTAAGATCAGGAGCAAGACAAGGATATTGATTCTCACCACTACTATTCAACATAGTTTTGGAAGTCCTAGCCACAGCAATCAGAGAAGAAAAAGAAATAAAAGCAATACAAATTGGAAAAGAAGAAGTAAAACTGTTACTGTTTGCAGATGACATGATACTATACATAGAGAATCCTAAAGATGCTACCAGAAAAGTACTAGAGCTAATCAATGAATTTGGTAAAGTTGCAGGATACAAAATTAATGCCCATAAATCTCTTGCATTCCTATACACTAATGATGAACAATCTGAAAGAGAAATTAAAGAAACACTCCCATTTACCAATGCAACAAAAAGAATAAGATACCTAGGAATAAACCTACCTACGGAGACAAAAGACCTGTATGCAGAAAACTATAAGCCACTGATGAAAGAAATTAAAGATGATAGAAACAGATGGAGAGATATACCATGTTCTTGGATTGGTAGAATCAGTATTGTGAAAATGACTATACTACCCAAAGCAATCTACAGATTCAATGCAATCCCTAGCAAATTACCAATGGCATTTTTAACAGAACTAGAACAAAAAAATCTTAAAATTTGTATGGAGACACAAAAGACTCCGAATAGCCAAAGTGGTCTTAAGAGAAAAAAACGGAGCTGGAGGAATCAGACACCCTGACTTCAGGCTATACTACAAAGCTACAGTAATCAAGACAATATGGTACTGGCACAAAAACAGAAATATAGATCAATGGAACAGGATAGAAAGCCCAGAGATATACCCACGCACCTACGGTCAACTAATCTATGATAAAGGAGGCAAGGATATACAATGGAAATAAGACAGTCTCTTCAATAAGTTGTGCTGGGAAAACTGGACAGCTACATGTAAAGAATGAAAGTAGAACACTCCCTAACACCATACACAAAAATAAACTCAAAATGGATTAAAGACTTAAATGTAAGACTGGACACTATAAAACTCTTAGAGGAAAACATAGGAAAAACACTCTTTGACATAAATCACACCAAGTTCTTTTGTGATCCACCTTCTAGAGTAATGGAAATAAACACAAAAATAAACAAATGGGACCTAATGAAACTTAAAATCTTTTTCACAGCAAAGGAAACTACAAACAAGATGAAAAGACAACCCTCAGAATGGGAGAAAATATTGCAAACAAATCAACGGACAAAGGATTAATCTCCAAAATATATAAATAGCTCATGCAGCTCAATATTAATAAAACAAACAACTCAATCCAAAAATGGGCAGAAGAGCTAAATAGACATTTCTGCAAAGAAGACATACAGATGGCCAAGAAGAACATGAAAAGCTGCTCAGCATCACTAATTATTAGAGAAATGCAAATCAAAACTACAATGAGGTATCACCTCACATCAGTTAGAATGGGCATCATCAGAAAATCCACAAACAACAAATGCTGGAGAGGGTGTGGAGAAAAGGGAATCCTCTTGCATTGTTGGTGGGAATGTAAATTGATACAGCCACTATGGAGAACAGTGTGGAAGTTCCTTAAAAAACTAAAAATAGAATTACCCTATGACCCAGTAATCCCACTATTTGGCATATACCCAGAGAAAACCATAATTCAAAAAGACATATGCACCCCAATGTTTACTGCAGCACTATTTACAATAGCCAGGACATGGAAGCAACCTAAGTGCCCATCGACAGACAAATGGATAAAGAAGATGTGGTACGTATATACAATGGAATATTACTTAGCCATAAAAACGAACGAAATTGGGTGATGACCCATGTCTTTTTAGAGACGTGGGTGGATCTAGAGACTGTCATACAGAGTGAAGTAAGTCAGAAAGAGAAAAATAAATATCATATGGTAATGCATATATGTGGAACCTAGAAAAATGGTACAGATGAACCGGTTTGCAGGGCAGAAATTGAGACACAGATGTAGAGAACAAACGTATGGACACCAAGGGGTGAAAGTGGCGGGGGCTGGGGGGCAGTGGTGGTGGTGGTGTGATGAACTGGGAGATTGGGTTTGACATATATACACTAATATGTATAAAATGGATAACTAATGAGAATCTGCTGTCTAAAAAATAAAATAAAATTCAAAAAACAAAAAAGAAAAGAAATCCTATGCAGCCAAAAATAAATTATTAATTTACAAAAAAGAAATAAAATCTAATTTATAGCCACTGTACCCAAAAAGAGGAAAAGGGCATAGGGAATAGTGCACTATTGTTGAGCTAATAGAAAAAAAAAAAGGAACCATTTTCAACATTAATTCCGTGGGCTTTTAAGACTAATTTGTCATTTAAGGGCAGGCCAGAAATATGCTGAAGTCAAAGATAAAGTCTGGTCAGCCTACTGGTTAAGGAAAGTATAACAGCCCAGCTACTTGAGGGCAGAGGAAATAATTTCCACTTGAAATTTTTTTTAAAGTGGTCCTAATGACAAGACTGAGTAACAATTAGAGTTATAAGTTTTCAAATAAAATCATAATAAAGGATTTACTTGTCTTATGTAAGTGAGTTTTACTTCCTCCTTGGATAATAGTCAAGGAAAACCAGAAAAATATGTTTTGAGACTCCTTCTCTCTTTTCTTCCTGGATCCTACTTAAAGATAAGAAGATTAAGAGTGTGTGAAACTGATAACAGTTCTAAGCAGGAAAAAAACAAGATCCCTTAAAATAATTTTTCTTTAATTTATTTATTTTTGGCTGTGTTGGGTCTTGGTTGCTGTGCGGGGGCTTTCTCTAGTTGTGGCGAGCGGGGGCTACTCTTTGTTGCAGTGCGTTGGCTTCTCATTGCGGTGGTTTTACTTGTTGAGGAGCACAGGCTCTAGGCATGTGGGCGTCAGTAGTTGTGGCACGTGGGCTCTAGAGTGCAGGCTCAGTAGTTGTGGCTCACGGGCTTAGTTGCTCCACGGCATGTGGGATCTTCCCAGACCAGGGCTCGAACCTGTGTCCCCTGAATTGGCAGGCAGATTCTTAACCACTGCGCCACCAGGGAAGCCCCTTAAAAGAGTTTTTGTCTATAATCCCCCTACAATACACGGTGGAAAACATTGCAAGTTCATTTTCAAATGTCACCACAGAGAAGAAATGGTTAAGGAAAAGCCTGACGTGATAGCAATAGGCATAGAAAACACTTTTCCATCCAAACAAACAAACAAAAAAAGGCATCATCCCTGCTACCAAAGAAAAGCAAAGAAAAAGTGTGAAAAACAACATAGCAACTCTACTCACAAATCAGCAGAAGTTGGAAAGAAGTTAGATAACAACTAATAAGAATCCCTTGCCAAGTTTATAACTACTTCATCTCTGTCAACATCAATATGCTGTCTTCTCTTACTGAACACCACCCGACACACCTCCCAGAAGCTGTTACAAGGAAATTGAAGAGAGAGTTGTAAAAGCTTGCAGTTAATGGTAAAGATGCCTCTTTTTGCTTTTGTTTGTAGAATTACATACCTTCTGCTCAACCAGTGAATCTTTCAGAAAACATCACTTTCCCCAAACAACAAGAAAACCAGTAACACCTAATTTTCCCAGTCTTTGTTATCAACATTCACTCCTTACCTGTTTCCAAACCTCTAAGTACCTCTAGGCAATAATTTGATTCTTACATCATTTTTTGTTATTTAATCATGTCCTATTCCACACACAGAATTTTGTGCTATTATTTCTGTTCACATCATGGTCATACACTACTATCTTCTCTTGTGCTACTTGAAACATTGTAAAAGCACAAGTTTATATATGTCTGTACTTGATAGTGTCCATAACTAAACCCAGAGGGTGGACTTCTGAAAAAGAGAGTGTAACATACATATCATGTAAAGATAAGCCTGGAAGATGAAGGGACTATTTCTAGTTCTAGATTAAAAGCAGAATTTGATTCAAAGTCTCCCTATATTGTCCATTGCCAAGATGCTTCAAGGCAAAATTATATGATAGGTAGAAAGGTATTTGACTTGGAAAAGTGCTAAATGAGAATTTGAATTTGACACAAGGGACTATTCTCATTAAGCTGTTAGATGCAGGGTATTCAATAAAACAAGGCAAATACTCTCCTTTTGGTGTTAAAATACTCTTTCTGTTCTTTGATCTTATTTTAAAGAAGTATAATAATTGCCAAATATATAAAGAGGTCCATTGCACAGTTTTAGTTAGTCATGAGCTATATACAGCTCTTCAAGTATGTTCTCTATCCTCAGCATGAAGTCAATGTCCTTGAAAATATTTCAGAAAATGAAGATAATTGAAATGGGAAAAATCACTTTTAGGCAGGGTTGTAACTAGTAAATTAATTTAAATAATGCCACTCTTGAAATAAACAAGCACTTACAACTACTACCTGCCCTAGTAAAATAAAAACATAATATACTGATGCTGCCAAGAGGATTTCTTACTCAATGTCTGCTCTAGTTTTTTTTATTCTTCTTATCATTTTATTGACTATCTGAAGTAATGAAACCTGGAATTAGAAGAAAATTTTCTCTGCCTAAGGGTCTGTGCTTAATATTGTCTTCCAAACTTATTGGATGTTCTTTGGAATCCTAATTTAACAAAAATTAATGGAGTAAAACTATTTGGGAGCCCATCCCTAGAACTGCTGGTACATTCTTCATCAAATATTTATTGAGATGCTATTTTGTGTTGGACACTATTCTAAGTACTGGGGATTCAGCAGTGAATAAGCAAACGAAGTCCCTGTCATTATGAAAGTTAGATTCTAGCAGAGGAGAGAGACAATACACAGAATAAGAATTAATTATATAATATAATTTCAGGGAGTGGTAATTGCTATAGAGCGAAATAAAGCAAGTAAAGCAAGTAAGTTAAAGCACTGGAGCATGAATGTACAATTTTAGATAGGGTGGTCAGGGAAGACATCTGATTAGACATTTGACCAGAATAAAGAATGTGAGAGAAGATTCAAAAGTTTCAGAAACCTGAAATGACATTCTTTTTTTTCACCCAAAATTTATTGAACATTTATCATGTATCAGGCCATACCTAGGGACAAGTGATTAAAAAAAAAACTACTAAAATCTGGGTTCCTACCTTCCAAGGGCTTACAGTCAAGTGGAGCAAGAGAGACACAAAACTCAAGGACTCTGATTGTTATACTGTGATTAGCTCTATAAAGGAGGGCAGTGTCAGCTTAACAAAATTATAAAATAAGAAAGGTTGCCTTAGGTTACTCACATTCTATCTCCTTTTCATGTTCATTTCCCTCTAACTTAGTGCCCTATGTTTTTTTTTTTATTTTCATGTATATATAACTCAACTTGCAGATGGTGTCAAGAGGTACCAAGATTCAGTGGCCTTAGCATCCACTGATCTTAAAACTGTAGAAAACCACCTGAAGGCATTTCAGATTTTGGACCTTTTCTGAGTCCTTCTCCACAGGGGAAAAATCTACTAGCCCACTAACCATCTCCTCCAAGGAATGAGACTATGTGGTGCTGCCCTCTCAGAGCAGCTATTTGACATTCAAATATAGACTTACATAGACCTCAAAGTAGTCACTGAAATGGGAGAGGTTTCTGTTTGTGAGGAGGCTGACCACTGAAACTTTCAGCACCTCTCACATCCTCTTTAACAAGCAGTCTCTTATGCCATCTACCCATGGGTGTTAGCCCCCATTAATGATCACAGAGATGAAAGCCAGGCGAGCCTGAGATATCCTTAAAAAGACTTTTCTTATTTCCCTAGTAACTTGGAGTGTGGAGGTGGACATCACTTAAGTTTTAAATGTATTCTGCTTCTTGATTGAGCCATTCACTAAGATAGAGAGGGGAAAGATGTATCCATAAGTCATTTAGCACATGTCACTGGGAAATCTTTAGAAAAGGGGCACTTAGAAAGTAAAATAGTAGTATCTTCAGAAATTAAAGATTATAATCTGGTTCATCTTGATTTTCTCTTGTATCAGAGTAAGACTAAGTAAACTGTTTGGAACCAGTCACATTTCTTAAATCCCCTCATTCCCCCACATGCTGGCTGCCTATCTTTACAAGAGTTTCAGTAACCTTGGACTATACATATTTCAAATCTATAAAATGTATATATATATATGTGTGTGTGTGTGTGTGTGTGTGTGTGTATATATATATATATATATATATATATAGTATTCTGCATCTAAATATGTTATTTAGATTTCTTAAAAGTTCCTCAAGAGAAAAGAGAACATAAATCTCATAAAGGATAAGAATAACATATAAAGTGTTCAGAAATGTGCATTAGGGAGGCCTCCATTCACTGGTCACTTTCTAGAATTGAATGACTGCTATCAATGCTCATATCTTAACTGTACTGACTAGCCAACGGCAAGGGCCATGCATGTTTTAATTGCCATAATGTATCTCCATCCCCACCCTCTGTCTGTCATATGGTAGGTATACACTCAAATATTATTTACTACTTGAATAAATGGGGGAAAAGGAAGGAATCAAGGGAAGAAGGAGGCTCAGGTTAACTTACCACAGGCAAATGCCCACATACTGCCTTGGGAAGTCCAGTCTAGTCATGAACAAAATCATCTAAAGAACAAGTAAATTTAACAGAATGAGAGCAGTTGTGGTAAATGAAAACAGATGAACTCTACCTTAAATATTTGAGCCTCCTGAAACAATCTTCTGAGAATCCTCCTGTTCACTAAATAAGTACCAGTGGCAGAGATGCCCTCAGCCCTGGCTGGTGTTTTGGGAAACCCTGTACTGCTGACGGACTGAGCAACAACCCAGAAAGGCGGACAGAGGAGAGGTCCTCAGTTCCTTAGATATCTCATTTGTTTACAAGCTCCACAGCCACCAAAAACTCCCAGGATCATACCCAAGGATGGGTTTTCCCTCCATTCTCACAGACTGTTTAGATTTTTTTAAGCTGATTTATGGGGATAAAAGTGTGAAGATCTCTTCCTCAGTATAACTTTCCCTGATCTGCTCAGTCCCTTAGATGGTCCTGGAGCCACAGCACCCTAGAATTAACATCAATAGTCTTGCTGAGGAAATAAGCATGAAAGGATTGGAATGACAGCTGTGTTGGAGGCACTGACCTTGCACTAGAATTGAATGCAAACCAGGACTTTTACTTGAGTACATCTCAAGGGATTTGTGGAATGTACACATAGGTTATCTCGAAATGATTCAAGTCTACCTCTCCAAGTTAGATCTGACAATTAGATTAAAACTGAAGAGAACAGGACGTCAGCTTATTTTGCAGTGTGGCTCTCTCTTAGAAACCTGCTGACACTGTTCTAACAACCATGATAAATGATGTGAAAAAAATGGATATGCTAAGATAGGGATGGAACATCTTTAAATATATGCATGGTCACCTTAATTTAGCATGAAGTCCTCATTCTCCCATATCTAATCTATATTATATAAGAGGTATCATTTCTTTTACCTCTGCTCTGTCCACCTTGCTGAGTCAATGCTCAAGTCTAGCAGCAGTGTAGGTTTTCCTCAGACACTAGCCAATGCTGGGGAATCTCTGCCCTCTGATAATCAAACGGTGAACAGGGGTATTCTTGGGAGTAACAGTAAGAGCCAATACCATTCAAAAGCCTATGTGTCACTGTGCTAAATAATAATAATAGTAGCTAACGTTTATTGAGTGCTTACTACATGCCAGGTACTGTGCTGTTTTACCTCCATCAGCTCCTTGCATTCACATAGCCCTGTGTAGTGAATATTAATATTATTAATCCTCATCTTACGGATCTCAGATCAATCTGCCTCCATTAAGTAAAGACATCAGACTGTCATTCGGGATAACTCTCTGGTCTATCCTGCCCAAAATTTTGTCACAGGAATAACACCACCACCATCAACAACAGCAACAACAACAAAACAAAAACAACAGCGGCAGTAGCACTGGGCTAAATGCTTGATTGCATTATTTCCTTTAAACCCTGCAATAACACTATGAGCTGGGAAATATTACTTCCGCTTTATAGAGAAGGAAATAGGTTTAATGAAATTAAAAAACTGCCCGGGGTCCCACATGAAGTGGGGAAGACACAACTTTAACACTCAGGTTTCTCTGGCTCCAAAGTCTGGACCCTTGCCCCTGCTCTCCAGGAGCCCCTATGACTCTTCATGGTCTGCTACATTCAGGAGGTAAACCAAATATCCTTCATGTGATTTTCATATGTGAGTTAAAGATATTTTTAAATTCAAAGTCTATTGTAATCATAATCAGAAATCGCTCTCTTTAACAATTAACAGTTGAGGTCTACAATTACTTTTGAGGGAGTCCCTGAACATGGGAATAAGGTCAGAGGAAAATTGTTGTCAGTTCTTATTTCTAGCTCAATTTTTAAGAAATCAGAACTTTTATTATTACTGTGCAGCTCTTTTGGGGGAATTCCCAAGAGTATTTTTAGCAGGCAACAAGACATTCTTTTGTTATTCTTTAACTATTTATTATGTTTCAAGAAGAGAGCATCTATTACCTACTGATTTTGAGGGTTGGATATTTCTCTCATAACAGATGGTCTTTTGTTCACGTCTCCATTCTGCTGACTTTCTAATTGCTAATGTATGTGTTACTACTAATCATACCTTAACAGTAACCTCACTCCAGTAAGAAGGCGCTTTTGGCTGTTTTTACAGAGCTGGTGTTTCAACATTTATAGCTTTCCCTCTGAACTAGCTTCCAGACTTGAACAGGACTTCAAACAATGATTGAAGGTATAGTTCTCTTCTTATTGCTTTGAAAAAAAAAGTCTAGAGGAACAGTGAGAGAATAAAAGACAAAATAAAAAAAAATAATTCTACAAGAAAGCAAAAGATGCTACTGAAGAATAGAGTCATATACCCTCAGGCTACCCAATTCCATACTTGAATACTCTCATTGCATGTCTGCCCAACTTATATGCATTGCTTATCCATGATGAAAAACAGAGAACTATAAATAAAATACTTGGCTTAGTGCCTGAGCACATTAGAAGTTAGCCCTCAAGATATGGTAACAATTTTGATTAAGATTATTGGCTATTTCTCAGATGGCCACAGCAACACCTGGCATTTCTCAGCTACCTCACTCTGAGAAGCTACAATCTCCTTCTAGTTTACTCCCTGTTTAAACTCAGTGGTCACATAAGGAAGATGGGAGACCAGTCTCTTGATGATGTTTGTAGGAAATACGAAAAATAGGAGTTTTAGTAACTTGCTGGGATTAAAAAGTGATTCAGTGTAGAAACTCAAAACAGCACTCAATATTGTTGACTGCTAGCCCTGTTTCTTTTGTATTTTTCCATAGAAGGAGGCTTAAAACATCTGAGCAGACTAAGGACTTTCATGCACATGCAATATTTTATTTAAATCTCTCCATAATACTATTAGACATTATTGTTTTTGTTGTTAACCCTGTTTTTTAAACAAAACTGAGGCTCAGAGAAATTATGTAATTTATCCAAGATCACCCAGCTAGGAAATGCCAGAACAGGAATTCTAATCCAAGTTTCTCTGACTCCAGTGCCCCAGATTTTAAGCACAGTACCACTTCTACCATGTGATACACATGATTATGAAAGCATCAGTTGTTTTAGGAGCATGAAACTATGATCTAGAAAGGAACACAGATACTGAAACTACTAATTACAATACATTAACAGCATTGCTCAACGTTAGGCATATGCAAATTGCAGTGGAAGTACAGGAGAAGGCAACACAAGGAAAGCTTCACAGAGGAGACATTTTTGAGCTTAGGTTGGTAGAAAGGTAGGAGGCGGGCATTTTCAGCAGAGGGAATGGTACATAAAAAGGTACAGGAGCACGAATGTGTGTTCATTTATGGCTGGAGTGTAATGAGCAAGGGGGTAGGGATTAGGAAGAGATGAAGTTGGGCAGGTCATATCATGTTATGCTTCATTCCTCTAGAATAGCGGGCACATTTAAAAGTATTCTAAAAGACTTTCTGTGAAGGGTCCATTTCCCATAACAAAGCTGTAGGTATTTTAACCCTTCCAGTCAATTTAAATTGCTCTTTAAGGAATGACACCTGGAAATACAACACCTTAACCCAAATAATGAGTTTAATGGTGGGGATTTCAGGCACATCATGGGGTTTAGTTCTACTTTTGGCCAAGAGGCTTCTCTTGGTAAGCCTTTGTGCTACACTCGGTAGCTTGCCTAAAAGCAGTTGAGGGTCAGCTTGCTTTCTTGCATTCCTGAGTAGTCATTTTTTTTTTTTTTTTTGCTGGGGCATATGAAATGCTTGGGTCTCTGCCATGGTTTCCCTCTTAGTCACTTTCTTCCAAGCTTCCTACTACAAACTGTTTTCCTTTTACCTCTGTTTTCTATTCCATCTATGTTTTTCTTTTTGTTTTCATTGCTAGACATGCTCTCCTCCCTCCCCAACCCATTCCATTCTATTCATACTCAGTTCTTACCCCCTCTCTACTCAGTGTTATGCTACCAGTGCCACCTCTTTGGTTTCTTCTCTCTTTTTTAATAATACTTTAATTACAGGCTGAAATCTTTTTTTGTGTTGTGTGGTTCTTAACAGCTAGAGTCCTTGATGTTTTAAAAAGCTATGTCCTTTCAAAGACAAATTCAGAAACTTAAAAGTGCGAGCCAAGGGCTCAATTATTTTCCTTTGGTTTTGAGGGACCCCCCCTTTCCTTTATAAACAAAATCTGACTTACTTGCAAAAGTTTGTTTGTTGGTTGGTTTGCTGTGAGTTCAAATTTATTAAACTTACAGATACTTTTCACTTAATAAAATGCCTTTTTTCTGATGTGAGTTTCCCATTTCTTTACCGGCATTCTTCCTACCTCCCCTATAGAACATTAGCCCTGAAGATACTCTATACAATTCCAATAATAGAATTATAAATAATTGTAGGAAAGAAAAAATTTCATTCTACCCTCCTAAGTTTTCTGGCTGAGCCTAAGTATTAAACTGACCTAAGACAGTGTAAAATGAGAAAAGCATACAAATTTTATTTAATAGTTTTACATGCACACAGGAGCCTTCAAAAGGAAAATGATGACCCGAAGAACCCATTAGGCCCAAAAGCTTGTATACCTTTTGAAACAAAGAATGATAAATTGTGGGGATGTGGCAAAACTAAGGGACTTAGGCTAGGGGAAGTAATTTGTGGGATAGTGAATAAGAAATATATAGGGTAAACTATTGGAAAATAAGGGTTATTTCAGAAGGTCTGTTTGTACAGATCCATTTTAGCACTGACTCTAGTCTCCAGTGATAAGAATGTTCTTCTCTCCTGGTGTAGAGAGAGCACCTTTCTCATGGGAAATTTTATGACCTGCTTTTAGGTAGAAAAGGGGAGGTCAGAGAGCTGTTTCTGCATCTGCAATTTCTCAAGTGCCTTCAGCTCAAAATAATCAATATGCCAGAGCAGCATATTTTGGGGTGATATGTTAAAAACTCCTAAATCAACATCCCAGGCATTTCAGTTCAGGTGACTGAATGCTTACTATACGCCTAATGCATATTATGCTAGATTTGCTGAGTCAAATTGTAGGAGTCAAGGCAGCTTCTTTCTCATCAAGTTACATTTGGATAACTGACGCAGATAAAGCAAAGATAATATCAAGGCCTCCACTTCGGTGTTCTCAAACCAGTGTGTATCACAATCACCTGGAGAGTGAGATCAAAATGACTACTGTGGGGCCCAACTTCCATGCAGTTTCAGCATGTGCTCTAGGTTATTTGGTTGAAGGAATTTCCTTGGACCACACTTTGAGAAACCCTGCTCCACAGTTACCTGACAGAATCCTTTTGACTTGGCACACTGTTCAATGAGTTTTACTATTACAGTTCAAATCAGAATAACTCATTTCCAGCAGGTTCCCACTAGCTATCTGTTTTACACACGGTGGTGCACATGATGGGGGGAGGTTCAAGAAGGAGCGGATAAATGTACACATATAGCTGATTCACTTCACTGTACAGCAGAAACTAACACAAAATTGTAAAGCAACTACACCCCAATAAAAAAAGAATAACTCATTTCCTTCCGATAAAAGATGTGAATAGGGCAAGCTCTAGGAACCAAACAAAGAAACTACAATGACAGAGAATGTAAATATATGATTTCATTGACTACTTAACCTGAATACTGCAACCTACCTTGCTTTGGTTGAAATCCTATGGTACCATATAAATTAGAACTTAATAACATTGCATTTTATCATTCTCTGTTGGAGTGTGTGGGTGTGTGCGTGTGTGTATTTAGCCCTGCGTCCCTGTTTAAAGAACTAGTTCTACAAGCTGGGCACACAGTTGGTACTGATATATGTCAATAGTAGGCCCACAATATGAGCATCACTTACTTTTCAGGAACTCACTTATTGCTTTAAGTGAAGGGCAACTGAGTATGACCCCTAAGCTGGGAACCTAGAAAGACCTGATGCCTTTGCTGTGGACAAACCACTGTGTAGCCCTGCTTGCCATAGAACTGTATTTCATTCCACTGAATGGTGTGAAAGCATTCCTCTGTTAAGGGCTGATTCGTGTATCCCAGGAAAAAAAAAAGGCAGGAATGTCACAAGATATATCTTCCTGGCTTTGATGCCCAGATTCAGACACCATTATTTATACCCCATATTAATCACTGGGAAATCTGCACCATCCTGAGACACTGTATGCCCTATTGACATTCAGATGGTTATCTTACAAAAGTGGAAATAAGACAAAACTTGAGGTGTTAAAAAACAAAAACAAAACAAAAACATTGTTTTCAGAATTCTCCCAAAGGTGATGTGAATAAAATGTCTTCAGATGATCCATTCTGTGACTAAACTTGGTTTCCTACAGGGATCTTTCAATTTTTTATTTATTTAAGGCCGATTGTTTTTTGTTTTGTTTTGTTTTCCGGGATGCTTCTTTAACGGGCATCTGAAGTTAGTTACTTTGTTTTGCTGTAGTTATCAATGCATCTGTCAGGTGAATTATGATATAGTAGTAAACACTACTGCTAATATTAATAGTAATGCCACCACAATTAGACCTGCACATAAATGTTCATAGCAGTATTACTCATCATAGCCAAAAAGTGGAAACAAACTCACATGCCCATCAACTGATGAATGGATAAAAATGTGGTATATCCACACAATGGAATATTATTCAGCCATAGAAAGGAAGGAAGTACTTATTGATGCTACAACATGGATATTTCAACATGAACCTTGAAAACATCATATAAGTGAAAGAAGCCAGTCACAAAAGATCACATTTTATATGATTCCAATTATATGAATTGTCCAAAATAGTTAATTCCACAGAGATGGAAAGTAGGTTAGTGGTTTCCTGCTGATGGCTATGATGAAAATGTTCTAAACTGGATTATGGCGATGGTTGCAAAGCTTGTCAAATTTACTAAAATTCATTTAAATATATAATTAAAATAGGTGACTTTTATGGTGTGTGAATTTATACCTCAGTAAGTTCTTAAAGCAATTCTAAAAAGCAAGGGAAAATCTGAAACAGCATTTTTAAATACTTCAATAAAAGGAGAAACCTAGGGGTGGGGCATAATAAACATTGAGAATTAAATATTAATGCATTTTCCATTATTGAACACTTACTACATGCCAGTCTATGAACAGTACTATGAACTGCTTTACATATAGCATCTCCTTTGAATCTCAAAGCAACAGTATGAAGTTAAATTACTGTACCACCTTCACATATGAGGAGGCAGACTCATAGAGTTTAAGTGAATTGTCCAAAACCACACAACTAATAAGGAGCAGAACTAAGACTTAAAGACAAAGCCCAAGTCCTTAACTATATGTTGTAATTTTCAAGTAAATTTATTACTCCTAATTCCCATTCAAGACCCTCCCCTCAGGTTTCCAAGACTGCCACATCTCCAACCCCATCCCCTGCCCATTTCTCACTCATCTCAGAAGGAAAGTGATTTATCCTGAGTCACCCTACCTCCTTCAGTCTCTACTATGGAGCTGTACATAATTTGAGAAATTAAAAAAAAATAATTTAAATGCTATGGTTAAAAATTACTTTGGAGCTAGGACTTATCCAATATCATAAACGCTTGTTAATTCTGACTTCTCCAAAATTCTGATTGCTTTTGTTAATTTCTTTTCAGTTCACCCTTCCTCTGGCCTATGCCATGCAGTGAACGTCAAACAGCAGGGCTAGAGTCTTTGGTAAGCCCATTTGGTGAAGGTCTGAAAATATTTATGAAAATATAAGAATGAGTGAATCAAAGATGAAGCCCACTCTCACCACTCTTATTCAACATAGTTTTGGAAGTTTTAGCCACAGCAATCAGAGAAGAAAAGGAAATAAAAGGAATCCAAATCGGAAAAGAAGAAGTAAAGCTGTCACTGTTTGCAGATGACGTGATACTCTACATAGAGAATCCTAAAGATGCTACCAGAAAACTAATAGAGCTAATCAACGAATTTGGTAAAGTAGCAGGATACAAAATTAATGCACAGAAATCTCTGGCATTCCTATACACTAATGACGAAAAATCTGAAAGTGAAATCAAGAAAACACTCCCATTTACCATTGCAACAAAAAGAATAAAATATCTAGGAATAAACTTACCTAAGGAGACAAAAGACCTGTATGCAGAAAATTATAAGACACTGATGAAAGAAATTAAAGATTATACAAATAGATGGAGAGATATACCATGTTCTTGGATTGGAAGAATCAACATTGTGAAAATGACTATACTACACAAAGCAATCTACAGATTCAATGCAATGCCTATCAAACTACCACTGGTATTTCTCACAGAACTAGAACAAAAAATTTCACAATTTTTATGGAAACACAAAAGACCCCGAGTAGCCAAAGCAATCTTGAGAAAGAAAAACGGAGCTGCAGGAATCAGGCTCCCTGTCTTCAAACTACACTACAAAGCTACAGTAATCAAGACAGTATGGTACTGGCACAAAAACAGAAAAATAGATCAATGGAACAGGATAGAAAGTGCAGAGATAAACCCACGCACATATGGTCACATTATCTTTGATAAAGGAGGCAGGAATGTACAGTGGAGAAAGGACAGCCTCTTCAATAAGTGGTGCTGGGAAAACTGGACAGGTACATGTAAAAGTATGAGATTAGATCACTCCCTAATGCCATACACAAAAATAAGCTCAAAATGGATTAAAGACCTAAATGAAAGGCCAGAAACTATCAAACTCTTAGAGGAAAACATAGGCAGAACACTCTATGACACAAATCACAGCAAGATCCTTTTTGATCCGCCTCCTAGAAAAATGGAAATAAAAATAAACGAATGGGATCTAATGAAACTTCAAAGCTTTTGCACAGCAAAGGAAACCATAAACAAGACCAAAAGACAACCCTCAGAATGGGAGAAAATATTTCCAAATGAAGCAACTGACAAAGGATTAATCTCCAAAATTTATAAGCAGCTTATGCAGCTCAATAACAATAAAACAAACAACCCAATCCAAAAATGGGCAGAAGACCTAAATAGACATTTCTCCAAAGAAGATATACAGATTGCCAACAAACACATGAAAGAATGCTCAACATCATTAATCGTTAGAGAAATGCAAATTAAAACAACAATGAGATGTCATCTCACACCAGTCAGAATGGCCATCATCAAAAAATCTAGAAAAAATAAATGCTAGAGAGGGTGTGGAGAAAAGGGAACACTCTTGCACTGCTGGTGGGAATGTGAATTGGTACAGCCACTATGGAGAACAGTATGGAGGTTCCTTAAAAAACTACAAATAGAACTACCTTATGACCCAGCAATCCCCCTACTGGGCATATACCCTGAGAAAACCATAATTCAAAAAGAGTCATGTACCAAAATATTCATTGCAGCTCTATTTACAATAGCCCGGAGATGGAAACAACCTAAGTGTCCATCAACAGATGAATGGATAAAGAAGATGTGGCATATATATACAATGGAATATTACTCAGCCATAAAAAGAAACGAAATTGAGATAGTTGTAGTGAGGTGGATGGACCTAGAGTCTGACATACAGAGTGAAGTAAGTCAGAAAGAGAAAAACAAATACCATATGCTAACACATATATATGGAATCTAAGAAAAAAAAGGTCATGAAGAACCTAGGGGTAAGACAGGAATAAAGACACAGACCTACTAGAGCATGGACTTGAGGATATGGGGAGGGGGAAGGGTAAGCTTTGACAAAGTGAGAGAGTGGCATGGACATATATACACTACCAAATGTAAAATAAATAGCTAGTGGGAAGCAGCAGCATAGCAGAGGGCGATCAGCTCACTGCTTTGTGACCACCTAGAGTGGTGGGTTAGGAAGGGTAGGAGGGAAGGAGACACAAGAGGGCAGAGATATGGGAACATATGTATAACTGATTCACTTTGTTATAAAGCAGAAACTAACACAGCATTGTAAAGCAATTATACTCCAATAAAGATGTAAAAAAAAAAAAATGAAGCGGCACAAATGCCTTTTGCTGAACATTGCTATCTAAAAAAAACCCTTCGCTCTGGAATGCTATTAAGGCAGGGGAAATGGCCAATTACCACAGTGATATTCTCTCCCTTCCATTAAAATTTCTAATATAAACATTAAAAGAGAGGAGATAGTTCCCTTGTGGATCTAACAAGGAAACTTATGAATCTGGTAAAAAAAAAAGATAATAAAAAGCAAAAGTGTATCTTAAAAGTATATAATCAATTACCACTATAACAGGCATGCTAAAGAAACACTCAAAGTCCATCCCAGAATGAGAGTAAAACTCTTGCACCATGGTAAATAGGTAAGTAATAAAACTGGCTGAAATGCACACACTGCCAAGGTGCCAAGTGCTATTTTGGGAAAAAGCCTCTATTTGTACTACATCAGACTGGCATTTCTGGGTTAACAGAATGTACCCTAACTTTCAGGGAAGCCATTCAAATATGCAATTCATTATTTACTCTTGAGACTAAGCTGCTCTTAAAATAGTTTGACTGAAAACCAAAAACACAATCAAAAGTACCTCTACAGAAAATATAAGAATCACTTTGCAAGGTAATACAAAGCCCCTGCTGACAAAGCTAAACGATTAAAATATTAGGCACAGTTAATTTTTCAAAACTGCATTTAAAAATTGTGCATAGTTTATTTCCAAAGAGTGTATAGATCTCAAGGATAAGCTTATTTAAGGTAACAGGCAGAGGTTTCTGCAAGAGGATGGTAAGGATCCACCCATACTCAGAGGGAAACACTCCATTAAAAGCACAGTGTTGGAAAGTGTGATTTACACACAAATCAAAACAGTATTACAAAGAGATAAAAACACTATTTTCATTACATTTGTTCTCTAATTGAAAATCTGTCCAAACAATATTGAGTGCCTCTCATTAGTCAGAGCTCTGTCACTCTCTTTTGTAATCTTGGACAAGTTGCTGTATTTCTTTCATTCTTGGTCACATCTGCTGAAGTTCCTTCTAGCTTTAAAAGTCTATGAAAATGTCTTCTGATTCTTCTGTTCCCCCTACAGCATCTAATGATATGACACTAACCTTCACTTCCTAAACCCAATGAATGGGGGGATCAGCATTATTCATTCACTTGCCTGATAAATTTTGTTACTTGACTCTCGGACAGGCCCTCCTGAAACAAAATTGTTAAGTAGGCTGTTTACCTGTCCCTACCTAGCATCCATGTTGTAGACCCTTTATCTGCAGTAGAGCCCTAGGACTCTCATTGTTGTTCCTCCTCTTCCCTTTATAGATAGAGGCTCAGACACTCTATTTATATGAAGCTGCCAATGATTAGTGACAATCTGATTTATGGTCTAGGAGGACTGTACCAAAGACTAAGGTCTTCAACTAACAGAATAACATTTAGACAGTAGAATTTCATGTGCTCATTGATAAAGCTATGAGTGCAGGAAGGAGAAGAAATGCCTGACCCTTCCTGATACCTGAAATTGTGCCATATATTGGTTACCTATTCCACATATTCTGGACAAGCATGGTGTTCCTTAAGCCAAGACCACACATCCAACTCTATTCACTTAATATTCCTTTACTTGATGACCACAGACTTCATCATACACCTATCCACATGAATCTTACAAATGCACACTACATGAAGGAAAATAAGGACCCAGAGGAGAAGATATGAGCTCCAAACCTAGAGAGAACCATCTGAGAAGGCATAGTATAGGAGGAATAACCCTATAACTTGTATATGTTGAAAAACACCACCCTAAAACCAGTGTGTGGAACGAGGGAAGATGTTTCTCTCTTTCATTAGAAAGTGCAGTTGTCACTTTGAAACATTACTCTTGCCTTTATTAATCAGTTTGATTAGTGAGTCAGTCAGTCAGTTGAAGGTATAGTGTTTATGATCCCAAAAAGCTTCTGACTTTTTCTGCTTTGCCTTTGTAGCTTCTTTCCATGAACTTTATCCTTCTTGGCATTTGCCTTCTCACTTCTCCAGGTCTTTGCATCATTTCTGACCTCAGCATTAGATCTCTGTAGCCTATCTACATTATCAGCTCACATTCCCACTGTGACTCTAACACAATTACCCTTATTAAAAAGAACACTTCAAGAAAAACACGACTAGGTAGAATTGAACATTCCATCTTCTTGAAAAGGGAGGAGCAGTGCTACGGTGTGTGTGGCACTCTGCTTAGTATGAATCACTTTCACCTTCAGCACTGGTGGATTTTGTGATCGTAGCATCTTAGCACCAGAAGAGACTTTACAGATTGCCAGGCTCTACTGCCATCCAGTTTAAATCCTAAATCCTGTTTTATGTCACTAGGATTTAAATTAAGACAGAGTTTCCTTTCTCAGCACAAACAGGAGGTATCCTCCTAGACTGAGCCAAATAGCGGTAGAGATGAGTTGGCCTATGGAGTACTAACCATATATCATACGGGAAAAGCAGTACCAACCTGTATGAGATGACCTAGGCTTAGTTCAGTTTTGGACAAATCATGCTATCTGGGCCAGTTTCTACATCTACAAAATGAAGTTGTAGACTATGCATCAGCATTCCAAAGCTGTTCCTAATGAGGAACTGTTCTTTTTGATTTCCCCCAAAGTTTGAAAAACTGTTCAATTGAACACATAGCTGAGCATCTCTCATTAGTCAGTTCTGCCATTATCTTTCACAAGTGAAGACAAGTCACTTCACTTCTTTCAGTTGCAGTATTCCTCTCATCCATCTTTGTATTTTTGTATCTGCTTCAGCGTCTAGTCAAGCATTTCACTTACAGGGGAGTTAGAGATACAACTTGCTGGCCAGAGTGCAAGGCAGTTATGAGAGTGAAGCACAGATAGGGAATAATAAAGGCAGCTGCCAGCTAGATATTTTTTTCTTGGCAGAGAGCCCCCTTGAGAGAAAGCTGTAATTGCAATAATTCTGTTTTTACAATTGACCAGGTAAGACTTTATAGAACCACTGGTATCTTGAAACTGAATACTTGTGGGTTCTGGTTCTATCCTATTCACTCTAAGCCTTGCAAATCTACCCTCTTCTTTTGAGAAAGGAACTAACAAGGGTTTCAGTTATCCTGCCTAGGTGGTGGTAGAGATAGGGGTGGTGGTAAGATGATACAACTGGAACTCAACAGTGACACAATCTCAAAATGCATCCTTGGTTCATTCGTGGAGACCATAGTTCTCAGGGTTCCAGGTGAGCTTAATTGCTTAATAATTGATGAGCTGGATTGGATTTCGGGGGGTTATAAAATGTACTGCTTACATGCATAGAGGAATTGACTGAGAGTCAATGTGATTTCTTTAATAGATCTTGGAACTCTGGAGCTAATCATCTATCACTTCCTTGAAATGTAAGACCTACATAGGGGTCCTGAGAAAGTCATGTACAAGGAGCTGATGCTGTTTTAATTTAATGAAACACATGTTTTAATTCAGCAGAAAATATCCATTACTATATTCCTTCTACAAATTAGTATATTATATCTGTCTATGAAGATTTAAACTTTCTTCTCTCCAAATGATGTGAATTTCAGTGAGATGTTTCCTCCCAGGCTCTCATAAAGGTTCACATAAAGTCAGTCATAAAAAGCCTTATTCCGAACACCCATTTGCTTGCCCTTCCCTTCTGTCGTAGTTCAGTTCAAAGTTCACAAAGTAAGAGTGACACAAATACCCACAAGGAGGGGAAAAATAACACTCAATACTGCTTCTCCGAAGGGCCAGAATTAATCACAGCTGTTAACTGTATTCAAAAATGATGGTAATATATCATATAATCTCATTAAATTTTGAAACACCACGGCTTTCAGAGAGACAAAACACAGCAAACATCCACATTAGGTAAAGATAAAAATCCCTCAAGTGTCTGAAATCTCAGAATAAATTTCTTTTAATTGATTTGCACCTTATCTACATAAAACATAAGTAATATTCCATACTTATGAGAATCAGAAATCATTCCCTTTGGGGAAATTATCTCCCTACCAAACCTCTGCTCATCATTTAAAGGGAATAATATTGTACTCCATGATTTTTTAGAGAAAGGACAAGTAACATCGGTCTAGGACACATAAGACTGAGCAGGCTGAAAATTATCTCCTCTATTCATATAATTTCAACAAACCTATTTGAGGAAGCAGAGATGATTAGATGTTACCTTTTTTTTTTTTTTTTTTTTTTTGCGGTACGTGAGCCTCTCACTGCTGTGGCCCCTCCCGCCACGGAGCACAGGCTCTGGACGCACAGGCCCAGCGGCCATGGCTCACAGGCCCAGCCGCTCCACGGCATGTGGGATCCTCCCGGACTGGGGCACAAACCCGTGTCCCCTGCATCGGCAGGCGGACTCTCAACCACTGAGCCACCAGGGAAGCCCAGATGTTACTTTTTATGAAGAGTTCAAAGCATTATAGTGAGGACTAACCCTTAAAAAACTTGGAATTATATGGTGAACTAGAAAGGTAGAATTAGGAGGTTCCTAATGTAAGCAGAAGAGGAAGAGAGAAAAAATTAGCTGGGGCACACAAGAAGAAATATAAGATAAAGAGAAAGAAAGAGGTGTTCAGTACAATTAGTCAAGTACAGCCCTGAATGCAATAAAACAATGCTTCAAGACATTAATGTGCATACAAATCACATGAAGATCTTTTTCCAATGCACACTGCAATTCAGTAAGACTGAGATGGGGCCTGAGAGTCTGCATTACTTATAAGCTTGCAGGTAATGCTCTTGTTGTTGGGTCATGTACAATAGACATGAACATAGACATAGAAAGGTTCATAGACAAAAAAGTTGTTGAGTAGTCTGGGGTGTTACTTGTCACACACACTGGCTATTTCAAATCAACATCCTTAAAACTTTATTAAGCACCTCTCCTATGTGAGGCACTGTAGGAGGCCACGTGAAAGTAAATCTCTGTCCTTGTTCTTATTTATCTTACACTCTAGTTCAAGAGGAAATATTCAAAAGTAGTTTTCCCCAAAGTCATAGAAATGATACTTCATGTTTAGATCTCTTGATTTATCCTCTGTGCAACATGGTATTTAAATACTTTCTTGGGGGAATCCAAAGAGACCACAGATTGGGGTAGAGGGAGGAAGGCTCAGGGAGTGAACATAGAACATAGACAGAGGATTTAACTTCACAGTCTAAAGCTATTTCACAGGTGAAATTTTTTCCATTAACATTGAACAAACCATTTTTCCTCCCCACCCTCATTGAGGGAGGGGGGACAGTTTAACCCTGAACCAAAGGTGTGAATTGAATTTAAATAATATCATCTCACATTCTGCAGAGGAAACTTCACAATATATAAAGGAGGGGTATGGCGAACCCAATTTTAAGACAATTTGTAGTAATACCCTGGCTCTTGAGGTACCACAAGATCCTTATTAAAAATGAGTGCGGGGGATTCAGGAGAAGATGCTGGAAGAGAAGGACGCGGAGACCACCTTCCTCCCCACAGATACATCAGAAATACATCTACACGTGGAACTGATCCTATAGAACACCAACTGAACACTGGCAGAAGACCTCAGACCTCCCAAAAGGCAAGGAACTCCCCCACGTACCTGGGTAGGGCAAAAGAAAAAAGAAAAAGCAGAGGCAAAAGAATAGGGATGGGACCTGCACCAGTGGGAGGGAGCTGTGAAGGAGGAAAGGTTTCCACACACTAGAAGCCCCTTCACAGGAGGAGACTGCAGATGGCAGAGGGGGGAAGTTTCAGAGCCACGCAGGAGAGCACAGCAACAGGGGTGTGGAGGGCAAAGTGGAGAGATTCCCGCACAGAGGATTGGTGCCAACCAGCACTCACCAGCCCGAGAGACTTGTCTGCTCACCCGCCGGGACGGGCTGGGGCTGGGAGCTGAGGCTCCGGCTCCAGAGCTTAGATCCCAAGGAGAGGACAGGAGTTGGCTGCGGGAACACAGCCTGAGGGGGTTAGTGCGCCACGGCTAGCCGGCTAGCCGGGAGGGAGTCGGGAAAAGTCTGGAGCAGCCGAAGAGACAAGAGACTTTTTCTTGCCTCTTTGTTTCCTGGTGCTAGAGGAGAGGGGATTAAGAGTGCTGCTTAAAGGAGCTCCAGAGACGGGCGCGAGCCGCGGCTATCAGCGCAGAACCCAGAGAAGGGCATGAGACGCTAAGGCTGCTGCTGCAGCCACCAAGAAGCCTGTGTGCGAGCACAGGTCACTATCCACACCTCCCCTCCCGGGAGCCTGTGCAGCCTGCCACTGACAGGGTCCCGTGATCCAGGGACAACTTCGCTGGGAGAACGCATGGCACGCATCAGGCTGGTGCAACGTCATGCTGGCCTCTGCCGCTGCAGGCCGGCCCTGCATCAGTACCCCTCCCTCCCCACAGCCTGAGTGAGGCAGAGACCCCAAATCAGTGGCTCCTTTAACCCCATCCGCTCTGAGCGAAGAACAGACGCCCTCAGGTGACGTAGACGCCCTCAGGTGACGTACACGCAGAGGCAGGGCCAAATCCAAAGCTGAACCCCCGGGAGCTGTGCGAACAAAGAAGAGAAAGGGAAATTTCTCCCAGTAGCTTCAGGAGCAGCGGATTAAATCTCCACAATCAACTTGATGTACCCTGCAACTGTAGAATACATGAACAGACAATGAATCATCCCAAACTGAGGAGGTGAATTTTGGGGGCAAGATAGATTATTTTTTCCCCTTGTCCTCTTTTTGTGAATGTGTATGTGTATGCTTCTGTGTGAGATTTTGTCTGTATAGATTTGTTTTCACCATTTGTCCTAGGGTTCTGTACATCTGTTTTTTGTTTGTTTGTTTTTGTTTGCTTTTTATTTAAAATTTTTTTTTAATAATTTATTTTTATTTTAATAACTTTATTTTATCTTACTTTTTTATTTCATCTTCTTTCTTTCTTTCTTTCTTTCTTTTCTCCCTTTTATTCTGAGCCGTGTGGAGGACAGTCTCTTGGTGCTCCAGCCAGGCGGCAGGGCTGTGCAACTGAGGTGGAGGAGCCACATTCAAGACACTGGTCCACATGAGACCTCCCAGCTCCACGTAATATCAAACAGTGAAAATCTCCCAGAGATCTCCATCTCAACATCAACAGGCAGCTTCACTCAATGACTAGCAAGCACACCCTATGCCAAACAACTAGCAAGACAGGAACACAGCCCCATCCATTAGCAGAGACACTGCCAAAAATCATAATAAGGCCACAGACACTGCAAAACACACCACCAGATGTGGACTTGACAACCAGAAAGACAAGATCCAGCCTCATCTACCAGAACACAGGCACTAGTCCCCTCCACCAGGAAACCTACACAACCCACTGAACCAACCTTAGCCACTGGGGACAGACACCAAAAGCAACGGGAAATATGAACCTGCAGCCTGCAAAAAGGAGACCCCAAACACAGTAAGATAAGCAAAATGAGAAGACAGAAAACCACACCACAGATGAAGGAGGAAGATAAAAACCCACCAGACCTAACAAATGAAGAGGAAACAGGCAGTCTACCTGAAAAAGAATTCAGAATAATGATAGTAAAGATGATCCAAAATCTTGGAAATAGAATAGACAAAATGCAAGAAATATTTAACAAGGACCTAGAAGAACTAAAGAGGAAACAAGCAATGATGAACAACACAATAAACGAAATTAAAAATACTCTAGAAGGGATCAATAGCAGAATATCTGAGGCAGAAGAACGGATAAGTGACCTGGAATATAAAATAGTGGAAATAACTACAGCAGAGCAGAATAAGGAAAAAAGAATGAAAAGAACTAAGGACAGTCTCAGAGACCTCTGGGACAACATTAAACACACCAACATTCGAATTACAGGGGTTCCAGAAGAAGAGAAAAAGAAAGGGACTGAGAAAATATTGGAAGAGATTAGGGTTGAAAAATTCCCTAATATGGGAAAGGAAATAGTCAATCAAGTACAGGAAGAACAGAGAGTCCCATACAAGATAAATCCAAGGAGAAACACACCAAGACACATATTAATCAAACTATCAAAAATTAAATACAAAGAAAACATATTAAAAGCAGCAAGGGAAAAACAACAAATAACACACAAGGGAATCCCATAAGGTTAACAGCTGATTTTTCAGCAGAAACTCTGCAAGACAGAAGGGACTGGCAGGACATATTTAAAGTGATGAGGGAGAAAAACGTACAACCAAGATTACTCTACCCAGCAAGGATCTCATTCAGATTTGATGGAGAAATTAAAACGTTACAGACAAGCAGAAGCTGAGAGAGTTCGGCACCACCAAACCAGCTTTACAACAAATACTAAAGGAACTTCTCTAGGCAAGAAAAACAAGAGGAGGAAAAGACCTACAAAAACAAAACAATCAAGAAAATGGGAACAGGAACATACATATCAATAATGACCTTAAATGTAAATGGACTAAATGCTCCAACTAAAAGACACAGACTGCTGAATGGATACAAAAACAAGACCCGTATATATGCTGTCTACAAGAGACCCACTTCAGACCTAGGGACACATACAGACTGAAAGTGAGGGGATGGAAAAAGGTATTCCATGCAAATGGAAATCAGAAGAAAGCTGTAGTAGTAATTCTCATATCAGACAAAAGAGACCTTAAAATAAAGACTATTAGAAGAGACAAAGAAGGACACTACATAATGATCAAGGGATCGATCCAAGAAGAAAATATAACAATTGTAAATATTTATGCGCCCAACATAGGAGCACCTCAATACATAAAGCAACTACTAACAGCCATAAAATGGGAAATTGACAGTAACACAATCATAGTAGGGGACTTTAACACCCCACTTTCACCAATGAACAGATCATCCAAAATGAAAATAAATAAGGAAACACAAGCTTTAAAGGATACATTAAACAAGATGGACTTAATTGATATTTATAGAACATTCTATCCAAAACAACGGAATACATATTTTTATCAAGTGCTCATGGAACATTCTCCAGGATACATCATATCTTGGGTCACAAATCTAGCCGTGGTAAATTTAAGAAAATTGAAATTGCATCAAATATCTTTTCCGACCACACCACTATGAGACTAGATATCAATTACAGGAAAGAATCTGTAAAAAATACAAACACATGGAGGTTAAACAATACACAACTTAATAATGAAGTGGGGCTTCCCTGGTGGCGCAGTGGTTGAGAGTCCGCCTGCCAATGCAGGGGACACGGGTTCATGCCCCAGTCCGGGAAGATCCCACGTGCCACGGAGCGGCTGGGCCCGTGAGCCATGGCTTTTGAGCCTGCGCATCTGGAGCCTGTGCTGCAAAATGGGAGAGGCCACAATGGTGAGAGGCCTGCGTACCGCAAAAAAAAAAAATAAAAAATAATGAAGTGATCGCTGAAGAAATCAAAGAGGAAATCGAAACACACCTAGAAACAAATGACAATGGAGAAATGATGGCCCAAAACCTATGGGATGCAGCAAAAGCAGTTCTAAGAGGGAAGTTTATAGCAATAAAATCCTACCTTAAGAAACAGGAAGCATTTCAAATGAACAACCTAAACTTGCACCTAAAGCAATTAGAGAAAAAAGAACCAAAAAACCCACAAAGTTAGCAGAAGGAAAGAAATAATAAAGATTAGATAAGAAATAAATGAAAAAGAAATGAAGGAAATGATAGCAAGATCAATAAAACTAAAATCTGGTTCTTTGAGAAGATAAACAAAATTGATCAACCATTAGCCAGACTCATCAAGAAAAAAAGGGAGAAGACTCAAATCAATAGAATTAGAAATGAAAAAGGAGAAGTAACAACAGGCACTTCAGAAATACAAAAGATCATGAGAGATTACTACAAGCAACTCTATGCCACTAAAATGGACAAACTGGAAGAAATGGACAAATTCTTAGAAATGCACAACGTGCTGAGACTGAACCAGGAAAAAATAGAAAATATGAACAGACCAATCACAAGCACTGAAATTGAAACTGTGATTAAAAATCTTCCAACAAACAAAAGCCCAGGACCAGATGGCGTCACAGGTCAATTCTATCAAACATTTACAGAAGAGCTAACACTTATCCTTCTCAATCTCTTCCAAAATATAGCAGAGGGAGGAACACTCCCAAACTCATTCTACGAGGCCACAATCACTATGACACCAAAACCAGACAAAGATGTCACAAAGAAAGAAAACTACAGGCCAATATTACTGATGAACATAGATGCAAAAATCCTCAACAAAATACTAGCAAACAGAATCCAACAGCACATTAAAAGCATCATACAACATGATCAAGTGGGGTTTATTCAAGGAATGCAAGGATTCTTCAGTATACGCAAATCAATCAGTGTGATACACCATATTAACAAATTGAAGGAGAAAAACCATATGATCATCTCAATAGATGCAGAGAAACTTTCGACAAACTTCAACACCCATTTATGATAAAAACCCTAGAGAATGTAGGCATAGAGGGAACTTTCCTCACCATAGTAAAGGCCATATGTGAGAAACCCACAGCCAACATCGTCCTCAATAATGAAAAACTGAAACCATTTCCACTAAGATCAGGAACAAGACAAGGTTGCCCATTCTCACCACTCTTATTCAACACACTTTTCAAAGTTTTAGCCACAGCAATCAGAGAAGAAAAAGAAATAAAAGGAATCCAAATCAGAAAAGAAGAAGTAAAGCTGTCACTGTTTGCAGATGACGTGATACTATACATAGAGAATGCTAAGGATGCTACCAGAAAACAACTAGAGCTAATCAATGAATTTGGTCAAGTAGAAGGATACAAAATTAATGCACAGAAATCTCTGGCATTCCTATACACTAAGTGATGAGAAATCTGAAAGTGAAATCAAGAAAACATTCCCATTTACCATTGCAACAAAAAGAATAAAATATCTAGGAATAAACCTACCTAAGGAGACAAAAACCTGTATGCAGAAAATTATAAGACACTGATGAAAGAAATTAATGATGATATAAATAGATGGAGAGATATACCATGTTCTTGGATTGGAAGAATCAACGTTGTGAAAATGACTCTACTACCCAAAGCAATCTACAGATTCAATGCAATCCCTATCAAACTACCACTGGCATTTTTCACAGAACTAGAAAAAAAAGTTTCACTATTTGTATGGAAACACAAAAGACCCCGAATAGCCAAAGCAATCTTGAGAATGAAAAATTGAGCTGGAGGAATCAGGCTCCCTGACTTCAGACTATACTACAAAGCTACAGTAATCAAGACAGTATGGTACTGGCACAAAAACAGAAAAATAGATCAATGGAACCGGATAGAAAGCCCAGAGATAAACCCACACACATATGGTCACCTTATCTCTGATAAAGGAGGCAAGAATATACAGTGGAGAATAGGCAGTCTCTCCAATAAGTGGTGCTGAGAAAACTGGTCAGGTACATGTAAAAGTAAGAAATTAGAACACTCCCTAATACCATACACAAAAATAAGCTCAAAATGGATTAAAGACCTAAATGTAAGGCCAGAAACTATCAAACTCTTAGAGGAAAACATAGGCAGAACACTCTATGACATAAATCACAGCAAGATCCTTTTTGACCCACCTCCTAGAGAAATGGAAATAAAAACAAAAATAAACAAATGGGACCTAATGAAACTTCAAAGCTTTTGCACAGCAAAGGAAACCACAAACAACACCAAAAGACAACCCTCAGAATGGGAGAAAATATTTGCAAATGAAGCAACTGACAGAGGATTAATCTCCAAAATTTATAAGCAGCTCATGCAGCTCAATAACAAAAACAAAAAACCCAATCCAAAAATGGGCAGAGGGCCTAAATAGACATTTCTCCAAAGAAGATATACAGACTGCCAACAAACACATGAAAGAATGCTCAACATCATTAATCATTAGAGAAATGCAAACCAAAACTAAAATGTGATATCTCACACCGGTCAAATGGCCATGATCAAAAAATCTACAAACAATAGATGCTGGAGAAGGTGTGGAGAAAAGGGAACCCTCTTGCACTGCTGGTGGGATTGTGAATTGGTACAGCCACTGGGGAGAACAGTATGGAGGTTCCTTAAGAAACTACAAATAGAACTACCATACGACCCAGCAATCCCACTACTGGGCATATATCATCTCACACCGGTCAGAATGGCCATCATCAAAAAATCTAGAAACAGGGGCTTCCTTGGTGGCACAGTGGTTGGCAGTCCACCTGTCGATGCAGGGGACACGGGTTTGTGCCCTGGTCCGGGACGATCCCACATGTCCCGGAGCGGCTGGGCCCGTGAGCCATGGCCACTGGGCCTGCACGTCCGGAGCCTGTGCTCCACAATGGGAGAGGCCACAGCAGTGACAGGCACACGTACCGAAAAAAAAAAAAAATCTAGAAACGATAAATGCTGGATAGGGTGTGGAGCAAAGGGAACACTCTTGCACTGTTGCTGGGAATGTAAATTGATACAGCCACTTTGGAGAACATTATGGAGGTTCCTTAAAAAACTAAAAATAGAACTACCGTATGACCCAGCAATCCCACTACTGGGCATATACCCTGAGAAAACCATAAGTCAAAAAGAGTCATGTACCAAAATGTTCATTGCAGCTCTGTTTACAATAGCCAGGAAGTGGAAGCAACCTAAGTGTCCATCAACAGATGAATGGATAAAGAAGATGACTATTACTCAGCCATAAAAAGAAACAAAATTGAGTTATTTGTAGTGAGGTGGATGGACCTAGAGTCTGTCATACAGAGTGAAGTAAGTCAGAAAGAGAAAAACAAATACTGTATGCTAACACATATATATGCAATCTAAGAAAAAAAAAGTCATGAAGAACCTAGGGGTAAGACGGGAATAAAGACACAGACCTACTAGAGCATGGACTTGAGGATATGGGGAGGGGCAAGGGTAAGCTGTGACAAAGTGAGAGAGTGGCATGGACATATATACACTACCAAACGTAAAATAGATAGCTAGTGGGAAGTAGCCGCATAGCACAGGGAGATCAGCTAGGTGGTTTGTGACCACCTAGAGGAGTGGGATAGGGAGGGTGGGAGGGAGGGAGACGCAAGAGGGAAGAGATATCGGAACATATGTATATGTATAACTGATTCACTTTGTTATTAACAGAAACTAACACGCAATTGTAAAGCAATTATACTACAATAAAGATGTTAAAATAAATATGAGTGGGAAGGGGACACAGTGTCTTCTCAATATTTTCATCCTTCAATAAATTTTTTAACATTACATGTAAGCATAATTTGTTGAAAATTAAATGATATTCCTGAACCTCAAAAGGTACATACTGCTCAGTATTTTCATGCATAGTATAATTTTAATGTTAAAGATAGGTAGGAGTGTAATTAAAATGAAGTTATATTGCAGAACTCCAAGAGCAAGACACCAATTCTTATCACAGATTCGACGTGTTCTCATTTCACTAACTGCATGTTTCCCACACCTTGTAAGAACTCAATATTGAAAATTTTTTAAAAGTCTAGATCCAGGACTGTAAAAATCTTAAGAAATAAGAAAGAAGTTTCTTCCATGTTTGTGATATCAGCATCTTTTACTATGACTTCAAGATGCAGCTCGTAGCTTCAACCTCTCCCTGCCCATTTTATTTTCACTTATTCTTCGTAATGTTTAACCTGGTAATTCATCACTTGAAACCCAAGTCGCTTTCCTTTTCTGATGACTTGGAGCATTAAAACCACCTCACCAGGAGAGAGATGTATGTTGAAAACAGATATCAAGACATCCAGCTGGAATAGTAAATGGACAACCCTTTCAGGTGGTAGACAGATGATCTGGAACTCTAAAAGACTCTCCTGTCTAAAGATTCTTCAAGCCCTGAAGAAGAAAATCTCAGAAGTGAGAAGTCTGATTTTTTCCCATTTTGTAATGTTTCTGAAACGCTCTTGAAATTTGGAATAAATTTGGAGAAAGCCTAGTGTTTCATTTTGGGAATCTTTGAGATAGCTCAACATATCAGGTTTCTTAGGTTTCTTCACTTAAACATAATATATTGATAAAATGTGTGCCATCTGGAGCCAGACTATTTGCAATTTGATTTCTGTCTTTGCCACTGTGCAAATTTAAGAAATTTATATAGTCTACCTCAAACTTAAGAAATTTATATAGTCACTTTCCTCATCTGTTGAGTATGAAAATGATAATAAAATAATAATTGTACCTATCTCATAGGGTTATAATGAGGATTAGATGAATTAATATCTATAAAGCTCTTAGAATAGTACCTGGGGCATAGTAAGCACTCAATAAACACTAGCTACTCTAATGTCAATTATTATTTTTCATCTTGGAAGTGAGGAGGAATGACTTTTGCAAGTATGGATGTGAGCGCATGGGGATGGAGGGAGGAGAATGGGGAAGCCAGATATACGGAGGAAGGTAATATTAGTAATGTGTGAATGGAGAGATGAATAGAGCAGAGAGCTACAGAATCAGGTACGGAAATGTGAAGAAGAATGGTGCCTTCTCTCACCCTTATCAAGTGACCCAGCGTCAGACTGACAGCAGTAATAAAAACCTCCTCCAGAGAAGGAGTTGAAATGTGGGGAAGAAAATTATGGAAAGATACACAGAGGATAAAAAAGTAATTATCTTTCTTTAAATCTGTGTGACAATGAGAATGAGAGAGAGAGAATGAATATGACCTAAATAGGATATGAAAAATTGCTAAGCACTAAAAGTTAGGGCTTTGTTATGTTCACCTGTAAAACCAAATCTATAAGCGGAGGATCCCAAATATTTGCTATTTTAAGAAGTATCTATATTTTGGGTGATAATTAAGTACTCTAAACTTCCATCAAAATTATTGCCAACTCTTTGATGGCTCATTGATTTTTAGAGGCCATATCACTTTTCACTCTCTCCCTGGGTGCTTACAGTAATGTAGAGTAATAAAAATTAAACAACATGCTGAATGGTGATTTAAAACCAGCTGTGCATTTTATATTTGGGAGAGACAGAAGGGGCAGGAATATAATTTAAGCATATCCTGGGTGATTTTCCTACCAAACACTGATATAAAAATAAATCTATCATATATAAATACCAGCACAATGGTGGGAAGAAGAAGAACATTTAGAAACTCCACTGATTACATCCTCCCATCCAGAAAAATATCACTGTCTTAAACAATCAACCCATTTCTTTACCTATCTCAGCAACTCTCAGGGATATGAAAGACCTTAGAACTCTAACATACCGTCTCAGTAAGACATTATGAATGGAATATATTTTGATGGTATTTATAGAACTAGATCATCTGAAATTGTGAGTCTTAATATCATAGACCAGAGTTTTCTTTACCCCATTCTCCCTCCCTAAAAATACTCAATTTTAAAAGGACTTAATTCATAGACTCTCTTTAGAAAAAAAAATTCTTCTTCTATAGTATTGATACATAATGACGTTGGTGTGTGGTGTGTGTGTGTGTGAGTGTGTGTGCGCACACGTGCATGCGTGCTGCAGGGGTTGCGGTAATGGCTACTGACATTCTTCACTCTAGGAAGGAAGGTTTTATATGTAAACAACACAAATCCCACCATTATGAAAACAAAGTTTAAGATTTTCTTTCCCAGAGAGTTCATGGACCACCATCTACAAGATTTAAAACATTCAGTTCCTATGACTTCAAAAAGGATTCCAAGACCTCATCCCTCAAATCGAGGAGAAATTTCAAAATATGTAAAACACGACTTCCAGATCACAAAAGGTGCTATTTAGGTGGAGGTCATTTCTGCCTATGATTCAGAAAACCAAAACTGTGAAACGGATGGACTTTCAAGGCATCTTATATACGTTAGCTCTTCTTTTCATTCTCTTCCTTTGATAGGCTTATCTTTATTTTACACTCAAACTCGTTCTGTGGTATTTTCCTCTCTCCCTGTAAACCTTATGTTTTATTCCTTGAATAGACCTCCCTTTGTCCTGCCATGCTTTTTGCATATAGCAGTTCAGACACAGAAGGCCTCTTTAGCTCCTATTATTGTTACTGGTGGATGACAGGCGGAACTCTTAGGACCCTATTGAAGGATCTTTAATGCTTTGCATTTCTATTCTGTGCTGTTTCCTGCTTGCATTCATCCAATTTCACACAGGTCTTGCTGCAGTCTTCCCAAATTTGTTCTGCAGAAACTCATCACTTCTATTTTTACCCCCTTTGCTTTCACTTTGGTCCCAATTACCAACCTAACTAGATTCTGATTTCTGTTCACTTCAGGAGTACCCCCACTTTTCACATAATCTTTTTTCACATCGTCTTTCACTCTTTTGATATGCAAACCCGAGCCTATGAATTGCTTCTGCTTTTTCTCTCCTGAGTTTACCTACTGTGTAATAAGAAAGCCCTTTACCATGTCACATCGCTTCGTGTATCCATTTATTAAGATCCCATGCTTAGAACTATCATCTTCAAACTTCACTTTAAAAGATGCCCAATTTTCCCATGAAGTTCACTCTACTAAGAATCGACACTCTCCATATGCCTTTCTTTTGGTTTTCCCTCTTCAGAAGCAAGTATTTAAATGTTCTTTTTTTAAAATTGTTAGGTTTTTTTATATTTATTTATTTATCTTGTCTGCACCGAGTCTTAGTTACAGCATGCATGTGGGATCTAGTTCCCCGACCACGGATTGAACCCTGGCACCTGGCATTAGGAGTGGAGAGTCTTACCCACTAGACCACCAGGGAAGTCCCAGTATTCAAATGTTCTTTAGTCTGTTTGATTTCGGCCGAACCAAGTTTCAGCCTCACAGTTTTGGTTAGAAAGGTATGTCTAGAAAGCCTCAAATAGAAACAAGATAATCATACCTTAATGATGAAATAGGTTGAGCCTCCTGATGGCCAGCTTTCTTATCTTGATCTATTTATTGTTTAGTGAACAAAGTGAAAGAACTAAGTTCTTTTGCAAATGATTACATTGAGTAACTATTGCCAAGGGCCCAAAGAGAATTACTTTCTATAGAAGAGACTAGAGAAGAGATGTCCAGTATCCTGGAGACTAGACGTACTCACCCGAGTAGTATAGGTATTCTGTGCAGATCACAGTAGGAGGCAATGTTAGGATGTCTAACCAGATAGGCAGTTGGCATTAAGAAGACCCAATGTTAGGTAACATAGGACATCTCAAAAGGTGGCTAGGGCCAATTTTTAGGATAATTTAGTAGTAACAATTTACTTGGTAGTGCCAGAAAGGGTCAGGTACAGGGTCAGGAGAGCAAGTGGTGGGAACCCAGTTACTTAAACTGAGGTACCAGCAAGGATTTGGCTAAAAGGAACAAGCAAGAGTAGATGAAGGCTGACTTGCTGCTGGGTTAAGGGCTCCAATGGATTTTTATATTTCCTTCATTAGGGGCTAGATTGATCTTCAGGTGCTGGAACAAGCTGGGGGTTAAAATATCCCAGCCATGGAGGCTGAAGGCAGAGAGGCGGCAAACCACGCTTGTCATTATAGCTGGAGTTCAACACTGACAGATTCTTATGGTTAATAACTATAATTTAATTATAATCAACCTGTAGTTCTTTGGACTTCATATAGCACACTGGAACTAGTGTAATTGTTGTTCAGCAACAGGTGCCATTTTAATATAACATTTAATATTTGGAGTATTTAAAAGTACCAGCGATTAGACTTTCTTGAAAGCATAATAAAAAGTTTCTTAATTTAAAGTTAATTTGATTTTTGTACTTCAGTAGATGTAGTTATTGATTAGTGAGAGTGTTTCTTTAAAAAAGAGCCAGGGTTAATGAAGGAATCATCATACCACTTTTGAACATTAAAAAAAGAACATATATACCAACAATGAGACTAGAGACTGATGATGTTATGATCAGTATTTTTAGATTACCAGAACCATCTCAGGTAAGAACCCTGACATCTGTCATCTTAGCAGAGAGCAAACAGACCCCAGTCTCCCAGTGCCATCCATGAAAGATCTCTAGCTTGCACCTATTTTTATGCTGTCCCAAGTCTTCAACAATAATTCTCTAATTTCAGTTGAATTACTAACATCAAGTGATCCAAAAAATCTATAGCTATACATGGAAAGTAGATTTCTAATTGTAATTCCATAGTAATGAAAGGTGCTCTTTTTCTGGAGTTTAGGCTAGGTCAGGAAAATAATCTTCACAGAGGAACTTTTAAGAAATAGTAATAAGAATCTTGCTGAGAGAATATATTTCATATGAAAGGAATAGCACAATAAAATTTACCAGTGCAGGGCTTCCCTGGTGGCGCAGTGGTTGAGAGTTCGCCTGCCGATGCGGGGGATGCGGGTTCGTGACCCGGTCCGGGAGGATCCCGCGTGCCGCGGAGCGGCTGGGCCCGTGGGCCGTGGCCGCTGGGCCTGCGCGTCCGGAGCCTGTGCTCCGCGGCAGGAGAGGCCACACCAGTGAGAGGCCCGCGTACCGCAGAAAAAAAAAAAATTTACCAGTGCATGATGTGGTAGGGAGTGAATCTACAACTAAGAGGTTTTGAGAAGGAAACGAAAGAGGAAGAAGGAGCTGAGGAAGGATGGAGGAACCATAGAAGAACATAAATACTTAAAGGAATGAGAGACAGCAGAGAAATGTGACCAAAGTAGTGTGTGGAAAGGAAAAAGAAATGGTATGAGTAGGAGGGGTAACAATTTTGAAGTATAAGATTAACTCGTAGAAGACTTAGTAGGAAATTGGAAATACCAGACATAAAATTAAATGTTTGCCTTATACATAGGGAAAAGTGTCATTTGGCATTATGACCATCATAGGACAGGATGTACACTAGCACTAAGGCAAGCTTGGGGACATTTTGTTAAGCTAGCCTAAGTGAACATCAAGCAACATTAAAAAAAAAAGTAAGCAACAAGTAGGTTCCTATGACCTTAGCTATAGAACATCTTATTAGGAACATCTTCTTTTAGTTCCTTCTTTCGGTTCCAAAATATTGTTGCAGAAAACTCTATAACTGTGCAGATTGGTCTCACTTTAAATGCATGGCCATAAATCTCAAATGTCACAAACACTGCCACCCAGAAATGTTCCTACACTTCCCTAGTATATTTACTTTTGCACTTTGAAAAAAAAAAAGTTTCACACGTTGTCCACTCTACTCAAACTGCCTGCAATAGCTCATTTCACTGCTCTTCTCCCCTCCATACTCTCCCACCTCATGTATACATAATCTCAGCTGGTGGTCTTGCCACACTCTTAGCCTGCAGCCTGCTACTGCTACAATGGATGATGCATCCCTGTTCCCATTAAAGTTTCATCTAGATTGCTCAAGACGTCACTCCTGCAATTGTCCCTTTTTTCTCTTGTGTTATCAATACTGCCCTCTATGTGATAATTCCCCTCTGCATTTACAATACTCTAGTACCTCTCGTTTTAATAAAACACAAAGAAATTCCTCCTTATTAACATTCTTTCTCCAGCTACTATCCCATTTCTCTGCTCCCCCTCAGGGCAAATCTTGAAAGAGTTTTCATATTCACTGTCTCCACTTCCTCACCCACATTCTCCCCTCAACCCACTCCAATGGGGCTTCTGCCACTGTCACTTCACCATCAAGGTCACCAATGACTTCTATCTTACCAAATAGAATCATTTCTCTCTCTTTACGTGAATTGATTTCTCAACAGCATGTAACACTGTTGACAACTCCCTCCTAGTATACAACACTTTCTATAGTTCTTTCTTCTGCATTACTACTTTTTTTCTTCTAACTCACCAGATGTTCCTTATCTTTTTTCCTGGATTCTCCTTTCTTTTACCCTTGATATTATTGCAACTTTCTCGGGATGTTCCTACCCCAATTCTCACTTGACTGATTCCCTCTTATAATTCATGTCTCAGCTTAAATTCACCTCCTATCTAATCAAAAAGAAACCTCCTAGTCTTTTTAATTTTTAATATTTATCAGTGTCTGGTATCTTCTCGCTTATTGTCCTGTTGTCGTTATCCTCCCACTAGATATAAGCACCCTGATAACGAAGACATGGTCTGCCTTATTAGCTATTAAATTCCTAGGGCCTAGAGCAGTGTCTGGTATATAGTAGGCACTCAATAAATGTTTACTGAATTACTGAATAAATTCATTCAACGTATGACATTCTCTCCATATCCAACTCTTTGTTATCTACTTAAGAAACAAGCCAATGGACTTTGGCATGGCTGCTTGTTAGCATGTATGCTAGAATCAAAGATGTGGTCACTTAATGTGAAATATAATAACCATTTTCAGTCTGTCCATGGCTAATTTCCACTTATCTTACAAGTTTCAGCCTAAAAATTGCCTCCTTAGGGAAGCATTTTCTGATACTATAGACTATTTTTTCCATGCTGTTTTTACCCAGCATATCTTCCTTTATATTACTCATCATACCTGTAATTACTTGTTACATATTTATGGGCTATATTCTCCATGAGGGCATAGGTTATGTTTTTTTAAATCTCTTTATCTAGTACAGTGTCTAGCATGGAGCAAGAGTTCATTAAATGTTTTCTGGATTTAATTAAACAGACCTGGCTCACACTGGCATTGAAGCTAGTAAGTCTGAACCTCAATATATACTTTCTTACTGAGTGAATCTAAGTTCCAATTATGAAAGAAAATTGAACTGTCATGTTTGTGGGATGACTCTATGATAGGAGAAAAATATTAAAGCATAAAATCATGTATTGCTCTGGTAGCATAACTTCCCTTCTTTTATTAGCCTAAATTAAGAATCTGATATTCAGACATTTCAGAAAATCTGAGAAGGTTCAAACCACTAAATAAGCCATATTTGTGAGTGGTTTGGGTAGATATGTCTCTACTTAAATTAAAATAGTGCCTTGTTTGGAACTCTGCAGGTTGCTAGAGAAAATGGTAAAATGGTGACACCCTTTCAGGAAGAGAGATAAGAGGGATCAAAGCCAGCTTATGGGCTGGAAAAGAAGATAATCCTCTATCGCATGAAGGATTGATCTCTTTCAGTATGAAAGGAAACTAGCTCTGACAGATGTCAATACATAGAAAAGCAGCACTTCCTGGCTTCTATCATAAAGATGAATTGGAGCAAATGCCTTAGCTCTTGAGACTATTTTGAAACTCCACAGCCCAGGTGGCAGAAACTACAATGAGAAGACTGCTCAATTCAGTCCAATGGCCTGCCTGTTACTTAGCCTCTTCTTGATAATTGGCTGATTAATTAGTTTACAGTAGCACTTGT